>NW_010203488.1:26568-27744 GCF_000695765.1 Mesitornis unicolor
AAACTGCTGTATTTTTCCCGTTTCTACTTCTGAGTAATTAAAATTGAAAAGGATTTGCTTGAACCTGATCAAAAGCATTTTTTCCCTGTGGCTATATAATGGATTGGAAAAAAATAATCTGTTAGTCACAGTGTCAAACATTAAGATACAAATTAACTGTATGAGCCTTAAAGTTTTACTTTTCAGATCATATCCATGAAAAATTCCTCATATTACTCACATCAGTAATTCTACTGAAACAAGACTGCTCTTCTAAGTATAAACAGGTACTTTTTATTTTTCCTTAATTTGGGGGATGCTATGCTTCTGGACACAGGCAGCATAATCGTTGACAAAACTAATAGATTCAGACTTAAACTAAGGACTAGATATAACAACAGTACTATACATTCAGAAATCCCTTTTATGAATGTACATCTTGCAAGTTTGAGCAAGATCCTACATATTAAATATGAACTTCTGTTCAATGTACAGCACAAAAGCTTTGGGTCCTGCTGCTGTGAATCAACATTATTTTAGCCGACAAATCTTTACTCATTTATGCCAGCTGATGATCTGGTCTACAGGAGGTCCATTACTTTGCATTTGAACCTAACATCTTTCAAATGTGCTACTACCATTTCTTAATCACTCAGGAAAATGCTTGAAGTACTCAAACTTTTGTGAGCCAATGCACATATTTACAAGTGAAAGAAATCCTCACATTAACATGTAGGTATTTTTCCACATGCATTTGAAATGCATTCTTTGGTAAAAAATTTACCCAATAACAATAATAATGTGCAATCTACATGGAGCTAGTGCATTACCTGTAATAAGAGCTCAGGCAAACAAATGACAATAAAGCTGACTCTCACTTGTTAATGATTCATGTTAACAAAAGGCCTTCAGTTGACAGACTGACATAGAGCTACAATAACAATAAAAAAAACTATAACAAATATTTTTATTTCACTATGCTGTTTAGCATACTTTAGCTACTCCATTTCCAATTGGAATAGAGACAAAACCCAGTCTGTGGGGACTGCACACGGTTACCAGTTACACCGTCCTGGGACAAGACACAGTAAAAATTACTATTATTCTGGCTATACTTTGAAGCTGTGGTTCTGCAGTTAGGTCAGACAATCTTGTCTTTACTATAATGGGGAGTCCTTATTTCCCCTTCTTTTTCCC
>NW_010203488.1:27775-35704 GCF_000695765.1 Mesitornis unicolor
CACTAATCTGGCTGAAAACTACTTCTTTGTTAAAATTAAACTTTCACTGAATACTAACTAGTGAATTGAGCTGAGGATAGGTACACCAAATGCCAGAGCCAGCACAGAATAGGCAGAAGGAACACATGGCTGGGATCCAGAGAGAAAGCAGAGAGGTAATAGTGCACTGTTAAAGGTTGTCTCAGCTGATGCCAAGAAACTGAATCTTTAGAAAGATTTACAACTGACCCAATTAAGGATTTGTTTCGACCAGCATCTTCCTCTAGATTTCCACAAACATGAAAAGTGAGGTTTAACTTTGAACATGCTGGATTCCCCAGTACTACACTGAATTAATTAGTATTTAACTTAGTGTACTAATAAAGCACAGTGAATGAAGATATCAGTCATGTGCAAACAAAGACAAATTGAGAAGAATTTTAAAAACTGTTCACGCTTGCTCCTCTAATGAAATACAAGGTGCCAATGGTTCAAATACTTCTATCAATGCTTAAATTAAAACTTTTTTTTCCTTGAAGTCAATGAGTCTGCGAGGACTTAAAACAAAAATTATGTAAGAGTATATCTATCTATATTGCTGAATTAATTTGAGCGATCTACTCAGGTCATACAGGAAGACATAGTTGGATATGAGAAGCTAGTAATGCAAAACTATTTTGTAGAGCATTCATTCCACTGTATATATTTGGTAGAGATACAGAGGCTTGGGGCAGCTTATCCCCAGAGTCATAATATTACAACAAGCTCAACAATTCTTTCCAGGGAACTGTGGAACACGTTGCTTGTCCTACTGAGAACACAAGGGTAAAGTCAGCTACTGAGCTGTTTAGCCTGTTTCCTCACGGATACTCTGGGGAAAATATCTGCATGCAGAAGCAGCTTGCAACTTTTATCATATGCTTGAGACAGATCACTTAACACATAAATAATGGAGCACTACATTTTAGTTCAGAGATACCACTTGCAAGGGATAGAGTGGCCAGCATCAACACTTTAGTAACAGTTCAAATTTAGCCTATACTAATGTGTAAAATTGAAAGCAAATGTTTTTGTTTTCCCTTTAAGAAAGCTGTACTGGTACCCTGATATCCCAGAGCAATCTGCAGTTTAAGTCAGCTCTGCACCACATAAATTAAAAATACAACTGTGTACGTTCAAGTTCTACCAATAGATCACCCATACAAACACATAGCTAAGTATAAGTTGACAGTACTTAGGAGGAGAAGAAAATAAGCCACATTTGCAGGAAAAAAAAGTCTCAAATAAAATATTTAAAAGAATAAGAGCCTCTCCTCCTTAAAAGGAGCAGCAGGGGGCAATTGAGGTAAAAGGTAAAAACCTTTCTTTGGGTAGTTTCAAAAAATGCTTGTACTGGTTAATATATATCAAGTGGAACTTAAAAATAATCAGGTGGAAAACCTTCATTTAAAAATTCAAATAATTCCATTAGTTGTGCTGAATTGCTAATGCATCTGTACAGTTAGGCTGGGTTTCAGCTTTGATTCGTAAAATACTGACAATTCATATATTATTCAGACAAAATGAAAAGAAATAATAAAGATTTTGAGGCTTCGCTAAACTCCAGTGTTTTCACTGGCAATCTTTCCCTGACTTCAGTGAACACTGAATCAGATCGCTGAATACGAATTTATACCAGTTTAGTTTCATAAGCTATTTCATGCAGTTTGCATACTAACAACTCTGTTCATCCTACTTGGCCCAGAAAAAGTGTTTTGAAGGCCAGCTACTGTATCTTGCATTCTTTTAGTAGTTAAAATGCTTTCCAAATTCATTCTTTCATACACAAAATATGCAAGCTTTGTTTCCAACATCTGTGATCATTTCCGTTCATGTCAGTAGCATATTTTTTATATTTGTGCTTCAACTATCTGGGCATAGTTCATGGATCTTCATCTTAAGGCAATTTAATTAAAAAAAACAAGCAACCAAACAAAACCCAGAATAACAGAATAATACATCTTTTTACACAATTAGAACCTGGCATTTGCAAAGAATGCTCTCTCTCTTTTGCTTGTGCAATGCTTCTATAAATGGATTTTATGCAAATGAATACTTTTTGCAAGGATCACTCGCCACCTGCTTTTATGTATTCAGTGCATTTTCCTGAAATGGACTTGCACAGGTCTTACTTTTAGCTAAACATCTAAGACTTTAGGCAATGAACAGTGAAATAATTAACATTCATTTAAAAAACAAAAACAAACAAGCAAGCAAACAAGCAAAACCACAAAAACAACAACAACCCCAAAACCCTGAACTTGGGCAAAATATCATGGTATGAAACTCCCAAAGCAGTCTAGCGTTACCTTTAAACACTGCATAAATCTTCAGTATTTTTTTAAGTTATGCTTCCTATTATAAAGTCTACATACTACATACTACAAATAATGGAAAGTTAATTACAGGTTTGTCAGTATGTTACATTATGGAATAAATTAAAAACCTGACTGGGTCATAATTTAAATTCAGCAGTTTTGTCTGTAAAGCACTTAGCAGCATCCCCAACCATCTGTTAAGAGGTTATGTGTTGATTTTTGTTTGGTGAAACACAGAAGGCAATGTAGGGCTGTAGTTTCACTGAAAGCAGTTCATCGTTAGAGAGAAAGACCCTGTCTGGATTCCACTAGGCACGTTACAGAACAAAAAAAATTAATTCTTGCTCCATACAGCAAAGTATAATACAGAAGAAAGGGAGTAGGTGAAAACAATGAGACAATTAGTCTGACAAATCAGTCAGCATGACAAGCAATATGATCAGCCCCATAGCAACCTGGATAACAAGAAAGTTCTTGTAAGTACCATGCTAAAAGGTGAATTTTAACAGAAGATTTCTAGAAAAATAATCAAAAGCTTTGTAGATGTATAAGCAAATCCGTGTTGTAGAGTAGAAAGCCAAAGGCTGTTGTTTGAAAAAGTAACAATTAATGTTGTCATCCTCGGTTAATTAAAGGTGCAAATCAACTTCCCAGTAGTGAATGAAAGGAGACTGATACAGGTACTAATTTTGTGTGAAAGGCCTTGAAAGCAAAAAAACCAGCTCCTGTTTCATTCAATAGGAAAGGGGAAGGCAAAATGCCACAACCCTCTTCTAAGGAATGTTGCTGTACCTGTGTCAGACATTTTAGCTTCCATAGGGTAACATACTAAGAAACATTAAAACTATATCTAATGAATAAGGAGGAATGTTTTTCTCTTAGGCATGCACGGAAAAAAAGTGAAAATGGAAATCAAAATATTTATTAGAGTATGAAAAATAAGTCATCAAATTGCTACATCATGAAGTGCGTATGAATTAGTCTTAAAAAACAACCAACCACCAAAACCCACCAAAAAACAAAAACAAACAAACAAACTTAGGCCCCTATAACCCAAAGCATTTTTACAATACAGCAACAACAATTCTTCAAAATGTTTTTTTAAGCTATCTTCAGAATGTGCATTTTAATTCTACACATTCACCGCTGCTTAGCATAAATACAGAAACCAATTGAAAACACACAGATAGATAGCTATAAAAACATATATGCACCAACCATGTTTTTATCAAGAATGTCAAATTCATTGTGGATACTAAATATTCTTACATCTCAACAACTCTGAAGTTGTACCTATGATTATCATGTTGTTAATTGGATAAGAGTCCAGTGGTCCAAGAGAATAAACTTTTTTTAAAAGTATGACACTTAAGATGAAGAAACCATACATATAAGACTGTGAGTATATATGTTCAGTTCTGAAAACCACCACCATAGGCTGGCATATCCCACTCCAGTTAACATTTAGCTTCAGTCCATATTTAGAATATAAAGAGTAGGTCACATAAAAAACGGGTTTTCATTTCTGATCTTCTTCCTTTTGAACATTACACAGAATATATTCCAGCTTTAATTCAAGTGCTATAGTAGAAGATCTAAAAAAATACTATTTTTACATTTAAAATGTTTAAGAAATTAATTAGAAAATGCCTAGCCTTGTCATAACCAAATTTTTTGAGAAATACTATTCTAAAATATTTGCCTTATTTGAGTTGTAAATATTACCTTGAGCTAACCACTCAAACTGCAACTACACCTTCAACTTCTACAAACTATGCCTCCAGCATAATCATACTTTTCCAAGCTGCTTGTGTTAGCCCTCAGCTTTAACACAGCATTGTACCTCTAAATATTTGCATCAGAAGTTATGAATTGTCATAATAATATATCACTTCCTTATTTTCAGAGGCTATAAGCAGCAACATAAAGACAAATAGCTCTATACCTGTGCAGACAGTCTTAATCAACATTAAATTTTTGACTGAAAAAAGTAGATTCAGAAATACACAATAAAAGTTTGTAATCAAAACCTCCCTCCCCAACTCTGAATTTACTTTATTCTCAGAGAAAGCACTTGTGGTGTTTTGAGTAAGGCTTTTTTCAATACACTTTAACCTCTCTCCCACAAGTTACATGCTTTAACTTGCTCAGCCCTGAATTGATGAGGCAGTTAGACTAGATGATCATTTTAGGTCCCTTCCAACTGAAATAATATATTCTATTCTATTATAAATTTCTCACAAAGACAGAAGAACTGAAAAAATGAAATCTATACAAAGCTGTATGTGTCATCAAAACAAAACAAAAACATTTCCAAAGCAAAAAACAACTAGAGACCCATAAATAAATTCTTGCAAAAGTACACACACACACATATTTGCCCACAAATGAAATTAAAAGTCCCTTTCACACTATTTAAGACACCAGCTAAATGAGGGATCTGGTGTAAGCTTCCCAAGCACTATAGTCTGCCCTTTTAAATATACATTACAAGATAGTTAGCATTTCTAGTCTCATTAATTCTAAATGCTCAGAGCAGGTAAAACAAATACCCTCTAACATACATCAACAGCCATGATCCACAGGCCTACACACATGAAGTGAAGTTTGCATTAATCTTTTTAATAGGAAAAGGTTGTTAAATACCAGAAGCATGTGCCAGAAGCACAAGCCCTCTCTGAATAAAAACTGAAAAAGTCAATTGCATCTTTTGTAAAAATCTAAGGAAAGATTTACCCCAAACTAAAACCAGAATTCTTTTTCTTTCAAGGCACTGTACACAAACCAGAATGCAAAGACAGGAAGGGACAAACTGAATGTGAAGTTACAAAATGAACAATAACAAATTAAGGAAACTTTGACAAATCTTCTGACACCAAAAGAGCACACTTAATGAATTTCACGAGTGTCCAAATTCACAAATAAACAGCAGCATGTAACAATTAGTATTGTGGCTACTTGTGACACTCTGGTTCTCTGAATTATTTTGAACTGATTAAAAAATTTTTGCCAATCACTCCAGACTTCTAATATATAAAATAGATCATCTTTACACAGAAGATCAATGTTATAGCTTAATAAAGGTTCTAAAAGAAGGACAGCAGCTTGAAAGCAAATGGTTAAAGAAGTCATTGGAAAATTGGATTAAATATGGTGAAATATGTTTCCCAGCCTTGGCATCCAGCAGGGAGCCTCACTGGTGCTGGATAAGCAGAGGAAAGCCTTGTACACAGACCTTGATATCTCCCCTGTAAAGTCGTATTTGCAGTGAAGGACATTGATAGAGATTCTCAAAAAAGTGTGATGGGAAAAGGAGGGGAGGTAGACAGAAAACACGGCACAGGCTCTGAGAACAAGAAGTCCTTCCCCAGATTTACATTTTCTGAACACCATTGACGCATGTGAAAAAAAACACAGACAATAACTTCTCATTCTCAGGGCACATTTCAAGCCATCACTTTAATTATTTCTATCAGTCCTGCTGTCCACTGCACTCCCATTCCTACCTCCCCCAACATATGAATGATATTTCCCATATCTTCAGCAGTTTTCCAAAGCGGCGCTTTTTGTGCGCCCAATCTGCAGGTGCAGCAGGGACCTTGGAAAGGGGTAAACTGATTATCACTTATGAAAACAGATACACTGTTCATACTTCAAGGTCTTGAGCAGCCCATAAATTCTCCCGAAAACGAAGTTTGCTCAGTCCGAGCATCAGACAGCTAACCAGGTAAGTCATCTTGCTGCTCGTACAGATGATTTTACAGTACTTTGTAATTTATTAACCTTTTTCCTCTCTCGTGCATTTGTTCAGTAATTCAAATAGGTATTTTTGCAGCTCAAAAGAAAAAGTCTCAATTGTGTGGTAGTGCAATATACTGAAAACTGGATATTGTTACTGACTTGTAATTAATCTTCAGGCCAATTCTACAGAGAGGACATTTTTTCCAAGAACTCTACATTTTCTTTTATGTATTTCAAAAAAATGAGTCTGCACTGATGAATTTTTAACATACTAAATACTGTTAAGTCTCTGCTGAATCCTGGGCATTAATGTTGGTTTCCTCATACTTTAACCTCTGTTCTAGTCTGCACAAAATTTTAACAGCTTTATAATTCGAAGGAAATGCACTGTGTATCAGTATGATTTAATTTTCTTCTCCTTAACCTATACATTTATATTCCAGGTTTACTCTTGCCGCAAGTGGAGTTGATCTTTTTCTGGCTCGTTGTTCCTTTTTCCTATGCATATACTTCTTTGAGAAATGAATCTAAAGAGGTATAGGGCATGGGAAAATGGGGCGACTGAGGTACTTCACCATTCATTTCAAACAGCATTGCTAAGGCAACTGTAGAAATGTATAAAGAAAACAGATGTACGAAGAAATGAAAGGTTAGTTTATTAAAGTCTGACGTAACTATCAAAAGCTGAATAAAAATATATTGGCATTATTTACTCTGAATGTTGGTTTAATTCTAAAAACCTGATTTATCATAAGACTAATATTTTAAGTGTTTATTCAACTACAGTATTTAATACTTTTAATGTTCCATCTAAAATATATGCATTGCTAAGAAGCTACTTCTGTAGTCCTTATTCCCATAAATCTCTGATTTAAAATAATGCAAATGTAGTCACACAAACTGCAAAAATGCAACTCTCTGAACCTATCTCACAGTTGCTGGGGTCAGTCTTCACTGAATTCAGTTAGTGCTGACTTGGGTGTGTAAGGCCCAGTCATGCAAATGCTACCCAAGTGGGCTGTTTTCAATGTACTATTTATTAGTACTTATTACTATTTATTAAGTACCTTTTACGTGATCCCTGCATGTGTCAAATTACAAATTCTTCCCTTGTAAAAATCAGGTAGTTAACAATATAGTCAAATAATAAACATGCTAATTTTTTTTTCCTCTTTCACCCACAGGTATCTTGGAAGCAGAAGTGCAGAAATTCCCTGGGCTTTGTTCATTCAGTAGAAATATTTTCATTAAACACATATTTTATGTTTGTGTCCAATTACTTTAATTTAGTCTAAATATCAATGTATCACATCAATTCTGGGAAAAAATATTACTATTATGAAACAATGTAACTGTACATACTGCATGTCAAATAAAAACCTAATGTTTCTGTCACAGATCAAAAGTTTACACTACCCTGCACTACAAATTGTAACAAGTCATATAAAGCTATGTATTTAGAAAAAAAGCAAAACTAGGTGCGTTATAAGTCATTTTACTCAGTGGTTTTTGTTATGCTATACTATTCAATACTAAATACTATCCAAGCCTAAATGAATATTTTATAAGTTACTGTTTCATTAGTCTGTAACATAATAGTATCAGAATACTATACTATTTACATGTCACTTTCTTTTTTTCTTAAATTAAAGGCAATTAAAAAATTGCATCCCTGTATATCTTTATTCACTGATTTTATACCAAAACTTGTCGTAAAGGGGATGGAAATACATTAACAATACATTACTTAACTACTTGTGCGAGAATTGAAGAATTTTTTAAAAATATAAACATGCTAAATAAAATATTAAATATTAATATAAAATATAATAAATAATGAAATGTAACTATG
>NW_010203489.1:0-10734 GCF_000695765.1 Mesitornis unicolor
TTATATATACATATATATATGTATATATAAATTAGATTTTTTTTATATAAATATATTGTGTATAGCAGACAGAAGAGTTTAGGAAGACTTCCTTCTCAGTAGCTTGACTGAAGAAAGACGACATAGGAATGAGTTGTGGCTGTAACAGGGAAAATAATGTACTTTGACAAAAGGTTACAAGAGGAAACAGAGGGTTTAAAGCACAGGAAAGACAGATGTCAAGTATTAAGCAGGACTGAACACAACAAAAAGCAGCGGTAACTAGTTAACCCTTTCCCTAGGAAAGCAAACATTACAAGCAAGATTATTCATGATCTGATAATGAATCTGATCCATTCTTATCCCTTGTACTTGCAGGACTGCTCATGCACTTAATACACTGAACTAGATGGGGGACTGACACATTATCTTCTTTGTTATTATGTTTGTGCTGAACCAAATCAGTTCCTAGATTTTACTGACAATCTGCAAAACATCTGTACTAACAAAGAAGGTAAAAACATGTAGCAGGGCTGCCTCTACTGAAGGCTGCATCAACTTTACTGATTAAGTAAAATTAACCCATACAGCTGAGAGACAATTCAAGTGGCCACCAGAGACTCCAAATCCCCAGTTTAAGACTTCATGTTCTTTCTGGGTTATATGAGAATCATACTCAAAACCAAGAATTTTGCAACTTGGTAAATACTGACTGAGATCTTTAACTGTGAGATAAGCAATAGAGAAGACAAATCGGTTAAGAGCATTGTACTTGATCCTGCAGATATTTAGCACTCACAAAGACTGGTGAATTCTGATGCTGGCCTCAAGACTTTAGCTTGCACACTCGGTGAAGAGGATTGCTTTTTATACCTTTTGTACACAATGGAGTTCTCTATCTTAGGAATTTCTAGACAAAGGGTAGAAGATCTTGAACATGCTGGGAATTAATGGATTGTTCATTAGCACAAGGTATACAAAAGGCACAGACTACTGCAGCTCTCCCATGGGGGTTTTCAGAGCCCTACGCAGGAATTTCATGTTGAATGACTCCTGCACTGCATCTGGCTCTTTGAAGCTGTGCTGGTAGCACTCCAATCTCCACAGCAGCAGCTACTGGCTGGGGAGCAAAGGAGCCAAGCATAAAGAAGGATTTCAGCAGAGTCTTACTAAGTAAAAGCCTGTAGTATACCTGGCAAAACAGTAGCTTGGAAGCTTAATGTTATTAGATCAAGTCTGAGGGGAAAAAAGTGGTGGAGAAGACTGTATCAGCATAAAGTCTGCTACAGAAAAATAAAAGAATAAAGTCACATGAGCAAAAAGGCTGTTCAGGAGTAAGGAGACTTACTCCTCTAGATATTAGCAAGCTTATTAATTACTGGATTGCTGACATTTGTCATCCTTGTGGCTCCAATGTAAGAGCAATATAAAAACTTTTAGAGTGAAGAAAACTGTGTATATGTCCCCTTTTACTAAAAGTATTTTTCTAACTCCCTTCCTCTTCCAAAACAAATATGTACATGATTGAATTTCTAGAAAACAGATGCTCTCAAACACTTCCACTTTCTATTAAGGAGGAAGTACTGTAAGAAAAGAAAAGGCAATTCCCCCCCCCACTCCCCTAGACACTGTAGCAGATTCTTTCACTCTAGGGACCCCACAGAGAGAAAGGGAACAGGACATCTGAACAGCAGATTTAACAGGCATCATTACTCTTCCATTGCACTACAGCATTCAGTCAGATACCTGTTTTTGGATCCTAACCACAGGTTAGTTCTAGTCAGCTCTATCAAATGATCTCTCACAATCCTTAAGTTCCAGCAGCTTACACTTAGTCCCACTGTGCTTGTAGCAATCACCACAGACCACACTTTACTAATCACAATGCCGTATCAAGACATTTACATCATCATTTACATAATCTTTTTAGTATACTTTGAGGTAATATGCTCCAGTCATCCAAGCTTACAATAACATAAGAACTGTCACCCCAATTAAACATTAAGACAGATATAGATATGTAACTCAAAAATTTCTGAGTGGCCACTGCTGAATGCTACCAGAAGGTTAAGAAAGCCTACAGTGAGCAATTATGTAATTACCTGCTCATTACAGAAGTCTTCTTGTAATCCTCTAACAGGCAATTAGTGGTTGGTTTATACCTTAAAGCACACCAGCTTCCCTTCCTTAAAAAGCTTTCACCATTTCTAATATAATCACCTAAAGTTACTAGGTGCAGCTAGTCACAATCCCTGGAACTCTACAGCAACGTAAGCACTCTTACAATCACTATTTTTTTCCTCCTTTTTTCACTGTACATGGACAGCTGTAGGCAACAAGACCATGGGAAAGATCAAATGTGCATGTATTTCTTTTCCCTACTATCCAGAAAGAATTCAAGTAGCCAATTAACAATGAACTCTACTCCAGCAACAACAATCTCTGAAATAAAGCTTTCTGAGCCCTGTCAGGTTTTTATTTATCTCATTTTATAACTGGCTAACAGAAATGAGCCAACAGATTAAATTTTACTAATATCAGTTAGACACAAATCATTATTAAAATAAACTAGCTTGGAACTTTCCAGCTTCCCAAAAACATCTGGGTTAGGAGGTATGTTTGCACAGAGCCTCCAAAGGCAGACTGAGGTGGCAGCACACAGGCAGACACTCAGAGCTCCCACAGATCAGCAGCCAGACATCCACAAAAACAATGCTCGAGTTGTTCTGGTTTCATAGAATCATAAAATGTATTGAGTTGGAAGGGACCTTTAAAGATCATCTAGTCCAACCCTCCTGCAGTGAGCATGAACATCGTTACTAGATCAGGTTGCTCAGAGCCCATCAAGCCTGACCTTGAATGCCTCCAGGGATGGGGCCCTCCACCACCTCACCGGGCAACCTGTTCCAGTGATCTATCACTCTCATGCTGAAGAACTTTTTCCTAATATCCAACCTAAATCTACCCTTTTTCAGTTTAAAACCATTACCCCTTGTCCTATCACTACATGCCCTGGTGAACAGTTCTTCTCCAGCTTTCTTATAGGCACCTTTCAGGCATTGGAAGGTCGATATAAGGTCCCCCTGGAGCCTTCTTTTTTCCAGGCTGAACAACCCCAACTCTCTCAGCCTGTCTTCGCAGGAGAGGTGTTCCAGCCCTTTGATCATTTTTGTGGCCCTCCTCTGCACACGCTCCAGCACTTCAATGCCCTTTTTGTTTTGGGGACTCCAGAGCTGGACACAGTACTCCAAGTGAGGTCCCACCAGAGCAGAGGGGCAGAATCACCTCCCTCATCCTGCTGGCCACGCTTCTTCTGATGCAGCCCTGGATGCGGTTGGCCTTCTGGGCTGCAGATGCACATTGGTGGCTCATATCCAGCTTTTTATCCACTAGTATCGCCCAAGTCCTTCTCCTCAGGGCTGCTTTCCAGCACATCATCTCCTAGCCTGTATTGGTAACAAGGATTGCTCCTACCCAGGTGCAGGACCCTGCATCTGGCCTTGCTGAACCTCATGAGGTTCACCTGGGCCAACTTCTCCAGCTTGTCCAGGTCCCTCTGGATGGCATCCCTTCCCTCCCAATCCCTTCCCATTGTAGAAAGCCACACTTGTTAAGACTGTCAAGCATCTACAGCTCCCCTGAGCATGATAAGAATTAGAAATTCAGGGCTTCCCCCTCCTCTCTCATCAACTCAAATGCTTTAACACAAACAAAAGATTTGGTGGAGTTGCTTATGAAGCTGCAGTATACAATAATTGGTGATAGTGCAAATGTATCTTTGCTTATGCGTGGCAGTACTGCAGGCCAACACAGATTTGCCAATAGGTCAGGATGCCAAGGCAGATACATCAAATGCAGACATAGACCCACACTCTGAGAAAGGAGTAATTCACCTCTGTCCACTTTCTAAATGTTGAGGCTTTGTAGTAATTAAAGCCTTTTAAGGAAACAGAAGTAATAGGACAGACAGCAACCAACAAGCACAGCTTTTTCAAGAGTCACAGACCTAGTGAATGGAGAGCCTACATGAAACAAATTTTCAACTAAGCTGTCATGCTGTTTAAGTTTCCACTGATCGAACATAATCGCAATCAATGTAAGCTGTATTTAGCAACAGCTGTTTACTACTCTTTGTGGCACATGACCCATGCTCATTTATAGCTTTGTGCAATCTTAGCTTCCTCAGCAGCTCACCCACTACTCCAGGGTGTTGTGCTCAAGATTAACATCAACATGCTCTGCCAAGGACAGGAGCCTTTAAACACACTCCAACTTCAAGCAAAGTTGTGCATAATCAGTGTTTGCCAAACTTTAGCAGAATATCTGTCTTCAGAGGATTTCTAAAGACACTGCCAGTGAAGCCCACTTTTGGCCATTCCAAAATCCCTTCATAAGCTGCACTAGTGGAAATGGCATTGCACGTAGTTTGCACTACACTTCAACCAGCGTATTAGTCAGGAATCACACACAGTCAATATAACCATGCTATAAAAAGAATCCCTAACGTAGAAACAGCTCAAATATTCTTTAGCTAGGATAGCTTACACTAGGCCCTTAAAGTTACCAGACAATACTGGAAAAACATCAGTGTAGCTGCAGCTGCTCCTACACGGCAGTGTCTGCTAATTTACCAGCTACACACATTACAGGCCTCTTCTCCCCTTCTCCTGAACCATCCAAGGTACTTTACTGTAGTCAAGTATAAATCAGAAATATACACGAGAGCCCATAGCGGGTTTAAGCAGCTAAGATAAACTAAATTCACTAAGTCAGCCTTTGTACTTATTTTGACATAATTCATTACATTCTTGTTCCAGTATTTTTCCCCCAAGGTGCTACATCCTAGCAGTAAGATAGCAAGAGAAAGATTATTCCGGAGTCATATTTTGAGTTGACACAGCCACAACTGGAAGACAAAGCCAGATTAGGTGACAACTGTACACAAAGAGGGTATTTTTTTTTGTTTGGTTGGGGTTTTTCGTGGGGTTTGGGGGGTGTGTGTGTGCGCACGCAGATTTTTGTCAGATTTTTTAAACCTCTCTTTTCTTTCCTTTCATCCTTTTACAAAATCAGTCTAGCACTTGCTTTCTACAAAGCAAGTCAAAATGATGGATCCTGCAACAGGCTGTCACGTGCATTTTTCTACTTACAATACTTACTGAAGCAATACTTATTTTTCATTTGGTTAATAAAGTAAATACTCTACTAATTCCATGTGCCTTTCTCTCCTCCAACCTCTCCTCCAGGGTTTAATAATTAGGGATGAAGAATTTGACTTTTTTTTTTCCTAACTTTGTCATCTATACATTACCACCCACCAACGTAGCATGCGTGACAAACAAGAATAAAGCTGTAAGGTAACTACTAGTCTCAGCTAAAATATTTGCTATACCTTTGTTGACTTGCTTAGCAGCCAGCATTTAAGATGTCAACTTGAGAGCATTACATAGCAATAACCCTTTAAAGCCAGCGTTGCTTGTAAAAAGTGCAAATTATCTCTGGCACATAGCTGACTATACAATGACTACTGCATAAGTTTTGAAGTGTCAAATCTTATTAATACCAGAAAATCTCTTGTAGCTTGACATAGATCTAGCATTTGTGTTTCTATTTCTGCTTGGAAGAGGAGTTCTTGTAACAGAATAAATAGTGAAATATATTCGTTACTGCAGCTAGAATTAAGGCTTATCAGGCTCTCCAAGATGAGCAATTTTCAGGAGCCCAGATTACCAGATTTCAAACAACTTTAAAAGTACTTTATAGAATGTTTTGCTGATAATTCTACAGTCTCTCCCATGAGACAAACAATATCTGCTCCAGAATTGCTTAGGAATAGTTTGCATTTATCACTGCTACTATTATTACTTGCACGTGTGATATTAAAAGCTACAATGCCACCTGCTGGCTTAGGAGTCTCACGCTTTTCTTGTTTACACTTTCCTGGTTACAGTGCAAACACCAAGAATAAAACACCAGTATCACCCTGTACACTCCGTTCTTTTAAGACCTATAGCACCATTTTGTATTACAGCAGAAGTAGCCTTCTAAGTCTTACCAACCAAGATATGTGCTATGTACACTATCAGATATACACCATGTAACACAAGATGCGAAATCCGAGCTCTAGAAATCAGTAGTCAAAATCAAGAACTCAAACTTAACACACAGAATTTACCTATGAAAGGAAAGCCACTTGACTCCTTCACACAGTACAACTCCTGAAGTCATAAGCAGTTCTGCAAAGTACTGCGTCTCAATTCCTTCTTCCTCATGCTTTTTAAACTGGATGCCAGATGTAGTCAACAGTTCAATAGAGTCCTGCGCATACATATCTTCTCTGAAAACAGGGAAAGGAAAAGCAAATTTTCAATACGCAAACCTCAATGATTAAAAACCTGGTAACATTTCTTTTTTGCTATTCATTCCACAGACACGATTAGCACAGAGCAGTAACAACTTGACTTAGTTCTGTGTCAGTTACCATTTTTCATAGCTTTTATTAACCTTCACTAGCATTTCGCGATTCCCAGCACCTCCACTCTTGCCTCCTTCATAAAAACCTAGTTTCTGCTCCTCTTCTGATTACTTAGAACTCCCTTTTTGTGAACATACAGAGGAAAGCGAATGTTTGAATACACTTTACCGAATGAGATCTATTACTTAGACTGTGCCAAATTAAATATAACAAGTTGAAGCCCTAACATCTATTAGATTACAGAACTAGAAACGACTCCAAATCCCAGTGCTGCTGTTAGTTCCATAGATGTTTTCCAAGCATATCTTGAGATTTAAGCTTACATAAACGTTCAGACATGCTTATCAAAACTTCCTACTCACTACAAATGGAAATACTTGTTCCATCTTATCAATCCTTAAAATTTCGATAGCCTAACATTTTCTCTCTAAATGAACAACTTCAACTTTTCTTCAGTAGCCATATTTTGGACATAAAATTTAACAGGAGAGAAAAAAACTTCCTCTATGCCTTGACTCCTTATCCCTGTGTTTCTTCCCTTTACCACTAACATTTTTGTAAACTCTTAGGTATTTTGTGATTAAGTGGATCGTTTGCTTTTTTCCTAGAGTTTAATACACATCATCACAACAAAGACAAAATGGTTAGCTGAAAAAAAACCCTCAAATATTGCTTTACTGAGATGATGATATCATTATTACTGTCCACAACATACTATTCTACAAAGACTCTTCAGTGTATAGTTTTAAATTTTAATAAAAAACAAAATGCAAACAAAAAAATAAAACAGACAAGATAAGCAATATATCGAGCTTGACTCCGATTCAATAGTAGACTTATATTCCTTATTCCTAATAGTTAGTGATCATTTTTCAGAACATAAATATAACTTCAAGATGTGTTGCATCTTTTTTCCTCCTTCCCACACAGCTGCTCATTAGTTCTCTAGCTTTAAGGCATCAGTTTCCCAACACCTGTCCATTTCCATAAAACATTAAAGAACCCATCCAAAACAAACACGCCTATTTTACAGTAAGTAATTTAAATTCTAATTTGTTACTCTGCACTAATCAGGTGAATAGTTAGTTTAGAGAAATACTTATGCTTTTCAAAAGCGCACTGTAACAAGACCCAGCTGGAACCATACACACAAAAAAATGACCTTCTAGGAACAGCCACCAGCTGTTTTGCTTTAGGAGCAGAACTCTTGGCACAGTGCCACCTCCCAAAAGGAAGTTTAGGAACAGATAAAAATAAGTCATTTCTCTACCCCACTGAAAAAAAAAAAAACCAAACATGTTTCATGCAGCACTTAGCTACCTCACATTTTGTATAAAATTTCCAGTGAACTACTAACAAGTTTAAGTGCCTACCTAGATCTTGCCTTACTAAGCTGTCTTATCTGTGCAAGATCTGGCACAAACGGATGGAAAACTACTTTTGATATCAGCCATTTGATATTAAGATCTTCAAAGCTCAGAAGTTGAATAAAACATAACGCAGGCTCTTCCTCCCAGACCCCAGTTTGGAAGTTACTAATGCATTCCTCCTCCTCTTCCTCTCATATTTAGCAGGATTAATATATTCCTCTATTAAGACAACAGATAACTTCCATCCAGCACTTACATGGCCAGGTAAGTTTAGAGATACCAAAGATCAAATCTGCACTTCCTTTTCTTTCAAGAGGTGCTTCAAACAAAACTAAAAAGAGCATGTCATTCCTCCTACCACACTGACCTGCGACAAGCCATGGCACTGCTTGTTTAGAAAAGCAGAAGGACCAAGAGATAGCAGCAGGGTTTTTTTCCTTTGGAAGAGCCCTAATTACTTTCAAAACAAGTCTTTCTAGCTACAGAAAAAAAAAAGTCTGTTCTTTAAACCTCCTTTGTAGGCTGCAGTTTTAACTCAGTTTTAGCTGTCCAGTTATCAGCTTGTAACACAGCTGCCAAAAAACCCCAAGCCTTTAAGCTTGAGAAGTGTTTGCACTGATATTCAATTAAGGGCCATATGAGAACCTATTGGACCAATTATGTTTACTTCAGGAAAAAATTCACCATACCAGTAGCTTTGTCAACTACCTGCTAAAGATATAATTATAACTCTGCATGAGTGTCTCATCCCACTGGAAAAGTTAGCTTTATACCTAAAGGTTTATCCCCGATAAAAATCACATTCTGAAATAAAGGCCACAATATGATTCCAACCAGTTATAAAAAAAAAAATCAGTGTGTTTTTTAACCAGCACTTAAGATAATCCAGAACAGAAATCTCCTCAGCAGTTATGCTGTAGAATCAATAATCCCTTTCAACCTATTATAAAAAAAATTAAATACAGCATTTTAATAGAATAAGTTGCTTTGAAAACAAAAAAAGCTGCTGCAATATTAAAGTTAACAGTATTTTATCAAGAACATTATCTAAAACATGTGAGCTTTTTAACAAGGATAACATTACTATAAAGAGGACAGAACACACCTGCTTTAAAACTTACTGCTAACATTTGTCATACTTTTTTTTAGTCACTCTGGCAACTTTACGGTTTTTTTCTTTGTGTCTTCCATTTAAAAATATGCAAAGGAACAACATGAGACTTCTATAACAACTAGTGAGAGTTAAACTAAGTTTAGGCAGAAGCACTTTGAAATGCTACATATGAAAATGCTGACCTAACTCTAAGTATAATCTAATTAAAGTATAAATGCATCTTTTAAAAACTTTTGTTGGAACTGTTTAGCATTTTTGACAGCGCACAGAAGTGAGGGAAGAAAGCACGTGGTTGGCTGACAAAAATTTTTGTTACAAAGTATCAATGGAATTCCAATCATATAGATAAAAAGAGTTTTTACAGCTTTCACAACCTATAATACATTTTCAGTAACAATAAGTCATAAACGTACATTCAGTAGTACAGACATTTAACACTTACGTTAAATTAAATTTAAAATTAAATTGCCAAGTTGAAGTTCCTGGAGGGTATTCTCCTTGCTCATTCATAAATGTTAGTCCTAGTTGAATTATTTTTAGCAAGTCTACATTGCAGCGTAATAACTGGTACTGATAGTCTGCGTTGCTTCTGAATTCTCCAATAGGCCTTGCAACTACTCCTGGAAATTCAGTATCCTGTAAGAACAGAATTAAAACTTCAACAAAAGACACCCACAAAAACTTACATTGCTCGTTTTTCATAAAACATATTTCAAACATCTAATAGTTTCATAGCTGAAGAGTATTGTATGTAAATTTTACTTTTTAAAAGGTAGTAGACTAGAGTCCTAATGTTTATACACCTGTAATTCAACATTAGGAATCCATTATTCTTTCAAAGAACATGGATAAACAAGTTTATAGCTTTAATTTACTAACACCAAAATATCATTATGTTCTTCGTAGTAATTTCCTAGATAAACATCAAGTGCCCACTTACCATAGCTACATAGTTATACTTCCGTATAACTTGACGAATTTTCTTCATCTCTTCATCCAAGTTACAAGCCCAAACTTCACAGATTCTTTGGCTATGGTCTACGGTGGCTGCTGGCATAGTGGGGGGCTTTAAAGACCATACATCAAAACTTACACTTGACTGAGGATCGGTTTCATAAAGAGAACTTTATTTATTGTTAACCTAAAAGACAAAGAAAGTAAAGTATCAAGTGTCAGTTTTTATCCTTCACTTATCTGAAAAAAGCTTAAACACCAGAATCAAGCTTCACTCTTCAGAATTTCATAAAAGAAGCACAACACAGCCATCATAACCATGTGAATTTCAGCTATGTGAGTTTAGGTTGCTATCCAGAACTACTACCCTAGGATTCTGTTAGTAACTTTCTTGCACAAAGCCAGGCAAACCAGCAAGGCGCACTAGTTCAACAGATAAAAAGAGATACCTGAGCCCACAAGCGTTATTCCCTCACGGGTTAGAAGAGTACATTCCTGTGGATCCCACGGCTGCGTGCAACATGAAACGAAGCGGCAAAGTGACCATTAGGGTTACGCCAAACTCGGGGACGCTGCAGACGACCAAAGAGCCGCGCCGGCGGGCAGCCTCCCTGGGCAGGGACAGCTCTTTCAGCTCGTCCGGGCCGCGCTAAACCAGAGGCTGGTGCGAGAGGACCGAAACACAGCCCGACACGCTCGGACTGGCCCTCCCAGGCGCCTCCTGATATGTACGAGGTCGTAAGAGCGCCCTGAAGAGCCGCAGAGCCCACCCAACGCGGCAGGCAGCGCCCCTTGACAGGGGGCAACTCGGAAGAGGCCGCCCCACCTTACTCCCTTCCCCC
>NW_010203490.1:0-7391 GCF_000695765.1 Mesitornis unicolor
TTTCCCTTTCTTCCCTTCTCTCCTCTCCACCAGCTTCTCCTCATATTATTTCTTTCGGTCATTTCCTGTTTCTAATCTAAGGTTTAGCCTCAATGATGCAAAAGGACCTCTGAGTAGTTTATTTTTTTTAATGGGACCACATATAGAAGTAAATTTAGGTATCTAACATTGAAAATCATCAAGGATTAGTATCTTTTTCTAGATATTTATCTATTAAAAAAAAAGTGTTCTGATTCATGCCTTTGAGAATAGAGAGTTATCTGTCTATTTAAACAGGTATTTAACTACACACTTAAGTAGAACTATTTATTTAAGTAATCTGAGTATGACAGGACGTCTCTTTTTAGGGCTCAGGGCAAATCCAAATGACACAGGGAGCAGGATTTCTCTCTACTGTCCCCTCACCCTCACAGAGGAGGATTAAAAGGGAATAGAGAGGAGATTCTTCACACAAGGTTGAAATTTAAGACTATAACAAGTTTAATGAAAAACAGGGGAAAGGAAAAGGGAAGTAATAAGGGACAAATTATATGTAAATAGATACAAAACCTGATCCTGACAGTCCTGTCTTGAGTAAAAGTGTCCAAAAAGTCCCTCATGGCCACCTTGACTTGTTGCAAGGGACTTCAGTCATGCCTAGGAGCAGATGGTGGTGGATCCCACCAAACACATGGACGTAGGCCCCGCTGCCCAGGGACATAAGGCAGCCCAGGAAGGAAGAACTGGACCCCCAAAACTTTTGACCTCCTTGGGTTTTAGGCTGTGTCTGGAAATGGGAGGGAACAATGGTGCTCTCTGTCCCCCTCAGGTACCTACAGCTGCTACCTGTCCCTCCCTTTGAGTCTACTAACCCTTAAACCATAACACAGGAAATAATCACACTTAAGATTTTTTGTTTAAAAAATGTATACATGTGGCTAGATCCTTGATTGGACTTAATGCTCAACTGCTACACAGAATTGGGGATATTCAGTATGTAAGAAATAGAGGTGTTAATGTAGAATGAGGAAAGACATCCTCATATCCAAGCAACATTACAGAAAGTACACATATCTTTTGCCAAACAGATTGTCTGTTAGAAAGACCTCTTTCAGGCTTGTGGCAGTTACAACACACCTATACAGCCTAACAAAAAAAACCATGAGAGATGATAGGAAATAGAGCTTGACAGCAGGCCATCTGCCAAACATTTTGGCAGAATAGAAACTGCTAGGCAAGACTGACCAAGCAAAAAGAGCAGTTGTTCCCCACTACATATGAATGGAATTGGGATTTTTTTAGTACTTTTTTCCAAACCATGGTCAGTTGCAAAAGAAATCTGTAGCAAGACAAGGAGAGAACTAGTATACTGTCAATGAGTCCAGCTGTATGGTATGTCACATTTATATCTTGACCAATAGAAGTGTAAGTCTGGGGTTTTTAGAGTGCTGATCCTCAAACATTGACTTCATATTCATACATTAGGTTTCATTCAAAAACATGTATTCCCACTGAAGTTTGTGACCAGACCAGAAGACATGGCACTTACAAGCTGCAGATGCTGGAAGTTGCAGCTAAAGGTGACAGCAGAAGCAGCCACCACAGACTCCTGCTAACTCTGGTGACTGCAGAAGCATACAGACTCAGAGCAGGCAGGGCAACCAAATGAGCGCGGCAGGCTCTTTGAGTAGCAATTTCTTCCTCAGCACATTATTTTTTCACAATCAACATCATAATTTTGTGCAGTTGATATCCTATATTGCTGTGAACATGTTTAACTATGAATTTATTTTTGATATTGATGTGATAAAAAATTGAAAAGAAACATGAAGATTATGTATTTTTCTCAGTTCTAATTCTAAACACTCTTCTACATAACTCAACCTCTTCTCAATGCCTGAAAAAGTTGATGGATTTAGCAGTAGATTTGTTAAGTGGATCCACATGTGTCTCCTTGAGAAACAACATATGACCGGCAGCCTCACAGAAGACTGTCTAATAGTTGGAATTAATGAATAAATGTGTCATATAGAAACTGTCTTTGGCATTCAGTGACCAGTGAGTAATGCCTGTTTTTATGACTTGCAGGACATTTCAATATGAAGTATGAAGAAACACAAATGCAAAATAAACTGATAGCCGCTTCACCTGCAACACACCAATACCAACTATGTGTGAGGAACTAATTTGTGTGCAGGAGGACCTCTGAAGAAAATTATGTTTCATGAGCATATGTGGCTGAATGTAACAAAAAATAAATTTGATTCTCATCCATTAGTAAGAGAGAAAAAATAGTAGAAAATAAAAAGATTAATTAGTCCCTTGGCCTCATCTTTTCAAAGGTGTCAAGTATTTTACATGGCAACTTCTGAATACCTAAATTTGATCACTGAAGACACTGTGATCAGAGGTGCTTACGTGCAGTTCTTTCTGGAACCAAAAATTAATCCAAATTACAGTCTTAGTAAAAGACAGGACTACCATATAAAACAAGGAAAATGAAGGGCATGGACCATTGTTGAATGTCTACCAAAAAAGAACAATTCAAAAGAACATACTGAAATCCACCCTAGCTCTTTCTGGCATTCCAGTGCTAAACATGATTTCTGAAAGGTCATAAGAAGAAACAGTCTTTTTACTGTTTTTGTTTTTTAAAAACTAAACAAACTTTTTACTGAGAAACACTTGTGATTGTACTACATTCCACAAGTGGCAACATAGATAGCCTATGTTTTTACCTTCACTGACCTTACCACAAGCGGCTATTTTGGGAGTTAGGGGCAGTTACATCGTCAGTTTTTTTGGCCAGGTAGATAACAGGGCTGCTATTGCATTGTAGAGATTTATTTGAAGTATTCATAAAAGTAAAAATTACCTGTAGAAGCCTGACAGGTGGACTCAGTGTTCACATCAGTTGCTCACATCACTACTAGCTGAGTTTCAAATAAGTCTTGCTGTGTAGGTAAGCACTCGCTTCATAAATCTGTTACTGCTGTTTTCCAACCTCATGGGCTGCCATTTGACAACGTAATGTTGCTCCTTGAATACCATTTAATTCAGGCAGTTTAGAAAGTCAGCAATGTGGAGAACGATGCAGTGCCAGCAAGATAGAAGAAACCAAATAACTCACAAGAAGATATTTTAGTAAATTATTTAAACATATTCAGCATTCATAGAAATGTCACATTATCCTGTGAGAAATTATGATGCTGTTGAGAAAAAACATTATTTAACTATACATACAATTAATTTGAATCTTATGAGGATAAGCTTCAAGAAATTACCCTGAAAATGTTTTTTTTTAAAGTGTAATGTGATCCCATAATTTCTTTTCTTTATTTAATATCTATGATCCTATAAAATACATAACAATAACAGTGAAGGACAGGGTGATCTATCTGTTTGTAAAGTAGATTCTATACTTATAGGAAAAGAAAGTACTTATCATTACTTGCAATGTCAGCCAATATTTTATGGAGGGCTTCCCTGGTGGTTTGTGTTGCTTTTATAAGATAAAGCTTTTTCATGCACTTTATCTGCTAATAGATGGTTTATAAATACATACCATCTGCATACTTCAGTAGCAATATACATAGTGTTGTTAACAGGATTTTCATTCATCCACTCCAAAGAAGAACATTATTATGTTCTGTCATTTCTTTTCTTTCATTTGTAAAGACAATGTAAGGAAAGAGCATTATTTGTGAATAAAAATATGCCATTAAGTGCATTTATAGACTTAATTCCTCAATCCTAAATGTATTTGTGATTTCACATTAAAAACTTCACAGAGGTAAATTCAGACATATAAGCTGAATGTATCTTTTCTTTTGGTTAATTTCATTTTAAATTTCATGTTCCAACTGAGAAAGAATTTGCACAAGCAAAGATCAAGATACTGTCTATACTATCTCTTAAGAATACATTTACCTTTTTGACAAAAGTAACTGCCCCTTGGTGTTGCTCTTTGCACGTTTAACACTAAGAAAATGAAATGCAGTTAATTATCTTTCTCTGGTCTCTATCCTTAGTTATAAAAGATAAGTCTTTAACAAATAGCACAAGAGATTGAATATTCATCCTTTCGAGCAACCTGGTTCTTAAGAGTCTACAGTCCACATCAGACTTCCTAATTCTCTTCCAAACTGTTGCACAGAAGGCTTTTCACTCATGTTGCTGTCATTTAGATTCCTGGCTCTTAAGATCAGGGGTGACTTTTATTTTATCTTACTTAGCTTCATAATGTTGATATAGTGCTACAAAGCACTAAAAAGTGTTTAAATGTGTAATAATAATATATGTTTTCATAAATTAAAACATGCTATTAAATGCATTTACTGACAAGATAATTTGATCCAAAGCATATTTATTTAAGATTGTAAATTTCAGTAGTAAATACAAAGAACGACTTATATATATATATTTAACTTTCTATCAGTCTATCAAAACACATCTTTAAGGGCCTATGATGTTGAAATCTACATATTCCACTAAAATAAATAGTCCACCAGTGAAGTTCTTAACCTTAGCTCCATTTCCCTTTGTATGATGTAAGTTATTTGAAACTCTCAATGAAAACTCTTTCTCTACTTTTGAACTAAATAACCAATTAAAAACAAAATCGTAAACTCTAAATTTTTAACCTCAAACATATTTCACATCTTCAGCATAGCTAAGTGTAGCTACATAAATTAAAGGGAAAAAATTGTGTTCTTCTTATATCTCTGGTTACTCCAAGATATTTTTCTTAAATAAAAACTTTATTCTAGAACTGAAGCAAAACAGAACAGAACATTCATTTGGTAGATAGGATACAACTTTAAATAATTTAAAATTCCTCATGATCAAGGATCTTAACTTCCATATCATATCTTCCTTTTCAGTTTATAGGTACATCGCACAGTTCTACTTCTGACAGAATGTCAAGAACCACATTAGGTTTGACTTCATACTTTTAACTTCTGTTACTATGCATAGTAGAGATTCTTTCCTGACTCAAGACCATACTATAAGCTAGGTTGCTTAAATCTAAAAAAAGCAAACCGTTTTAAAATGGGTTAGGCATCCAGCTAGTATCTGGGTCTGTAGGCTAATATTATCATGCACCAAAATGTTCATTTGCTCAATCATTTTACAATCATTTCTCACGGGGCACATTATCTGCACAGTTTTTTTTACAAGTGACCATGTCAACACATGTAAATCAAGAATATGAAAGAATGTCATCTAGCACCTACTGCAATTAATTTGGCAGCTAACTTAACCACAAACTCACTGAAAATTTAGATTTCTGCAAAAATAAGTCTGCATGTTATCTTTTGTTTCAAATAAAATCGTATGTGTTCTTATTCAATCAACAGTGAAAGAAATACATCCCTGAAGAGAAGGAGAGGTGACTGCTCTATTTGGCCTAGGCACTTTCCTCAGTTTCTTGCTTCATCCTCTATAACCTCCTTCTCATTTGGCCAAATAATGAATTGTTATCAGGTTTTAAGAAAAGATCCAAAACACTGAAATTAGCTGTCTTGACCTTCCATTATATACAGGAGTATGTAGGCTTCTTCACTTGTTTGTGATGCACTCTGCCTAACACTACGTGGTAGTAGTCACAGCACCTCAAGGCTCTGAGGTAGATGCTTCACCTGCACAGGTTGAAGACCCCATCTGAAAACCCTTAGTCCCTGAAATAACCTGAAGAACTGTGTTTCATTCCGAAGTCAGATGGTCAGGCAGCCAGAAACTGGAGAATTATCAGTTCTTATTCCAGAAGGAAGATACATTTTTACTACATTTAGGAGGAGGTAGAACAGGGAATCTGGTTTCTGGTCCTATTGGTTTTGGGTAATGATAGCTTCTTCTGTGCTCAGGTGGGTAAGTATCACAAGATATTCCTTAAGGAAGTGCTTTTTTCTTAGACTACCCTCTACCATTTTCAGATACTTACAGATCAGTAACTTCTGATTCTGTTTGGGCATAAATAGCAACAGCATCACAAGAAGCTGGGGTTTGTTTTTTTTTTAACAGACAGTTTGGAGCATGTATGAGCAACTAAAGTGCTAAGTAAGGCGTAAGCAAATTAATCTCACTTTTCTAAGTACCTATTAGTGTATGTTGACCCACAGTTTTTAATTTGATCCTTCTTTGAAGCTTTTCTGAGCTTAATCAACTATCCAATATTGACATTTCCTGGCTCACTTCCAGTCATTGCAATTTTCATACAAGATACTCTAAATGGAATTTGTTAACTTTCCAGATTAAGTCTCACCCTTCAACATTTCACTGCAGTATTGTGCCTAAGTGATGTTCTACAGCAGCTCCTGCTGTTTTAAACACCATAGTCCTTTTGCTAGTAGAGGATTGAGCTACTTGAAGAATGTCAAGCATCTTTATTTTCATACAGATTTCTGTGCTTGTTAAGTACTCTTCTGCTCTTGGGCTTAAATATTTTTTTTCCTCTGAAGACAATTCTACTCATTTGACTGAAAATATTAATCTTATGCAATATTCGCTAAAAGCAAAAGATAAGTTCCTGGCGTCTTTTTAGCTTCATCACTTTTTATTGTTTTTATATCTGTCAATTAGCAATCTACTAAGTCAACTAAACTAAGATGATTTTGTCCTTTGAAAAATATGCTAGCTTTTTGAAACAGAACCTTTCAAAATGAAATAAAATTAAATGAAAGAGAAGCTGTCAAATGCTTGTTCGAAATATGAAGTTGGAAACAGATTGCAGACCCAGCAATCATAACCTCTGGGGTCTGAGAGAGCACATACGTAGAGGATTAGATATGGTTTAGACAGTCAATAATCACGCATCAGTATGAAACATCAGTGATGAGGGCAGAATAACAACTAAAACCAAACCAAAGCAAACCAAACACCAAACAGAAACCCTACTGGGATTATTGATCACAAATGTAGCTTAAGATCAACTAAAAACATATAGTTTTAAATAAAATTTGGATCAAAACTTAGGTTTTGGTCCCTTTTCCACAGCCGAGATTAGTATTATTTGCATAAGATTGATTAAATATGAAAACAAATCACATTTGATGATTATTTTTGCTGACTTTTAAGTGAGAACCTCATTAATACTTAATAAGAATGTGAGCTTTTGGATGCTTATCGTTACTGCAATTCCAAATTACTATTTGCTACCATTACTACTTTGTAAACTTAAAAGTATCAGAGTCACATATATCTAAGAATCTATATAGTTATTTTTTTAAGGTGACCTCAAGGATGCACTAGAATTAGGGAAGGAGAAGCCTATGAATAAGTGTTTTTTAACTCGCTTTACTACACATAATTTTTAAGAATGCAGAGCGTTACTTGCTCCTACCATTAATCATATGTCAACTGGCTGGATGGGCGAGCACATAGAGTTGTGGTGAATGGAGCTTAATCCAGTT
>NW_010203491.1:0-2010 GCF_000695765.1 Mesitornis unicolor
GAGGCCGCGGCGGGCGCTAGGACCTGCGCGGCCCCGCTGGGGCACTCGGGGGCGGGGGGGACGGGGACTCAGAAAAGAGGAGTTTACTCCAAAAAAATAAACGTTTTTATCAGAATAAAAGTGGTTTTACATTGAAAAAAGGGGTTTATAAGGAGTTGTAATCAAAAAAGGGAGCAGTTTACCCTCAAAAATTACAAGTTTTACCTCAAGAGGTATTTACCTCAGGGAGGGTGATTCTCAACTCAGGAAAAATGTCTTTAATTTTTAAAATTTAACTTCGTTAAAGGTAAATTTTACTTCACAGACGGTTTTAACGCTGCAAAGAGTATTTTTTTTTACCTGAGGCAGGGGGATTTTTACTTCAGGAAAAGGGGTTTTTAACATCAGGAAAAGTGAATTCTACCTCACAGAGAAGGGGTTTAACCTCAAACAAAGGAGAGATTTTACCTCCAGAAATTGTTTTACATCAAAATAAGAACAGTAATAACAGAGCTGTATTTACCTCGGGGGATTTGTGCCTTACAGAGCTGCTTTTACCTCAAGAAAAAGCGACTTTTTACCTCAGAAAATGTAATTTTTTTTACCTCTGAGTCATTTTACCTCATGGAGGAAGATTTTACTTCAGAAAAGGGTTTTTTTTTTAACCTCAAGAAAGGTAGATTTTTTTTTTTAGCTCACAGAAAAAGGTTTTACCTCAAAAAAGGCGGTTTTGGGGTTTTTTTTTACATAAAAAAAGAGCATTTACCTCAGGGCAGGGGATTTTTGCCTCACTGAGTTTCTACCTCAGTAAAAAATATTAAAATAAATAGGTTAAAAAATATTTTTAACCTCAGAAAAGATCAATTTTACCCAAGATGTGTGTTTTACCTAAGAAAGGACGCTTTTATTTAAGTAAAAGGGGCTTTTTTACCTCCAAAAGAAGGAAATTTTACCCGAGAGTGGTGTTTTAACTCAGGAAATACATGGTTTATTTCACAGAAGAGGGTTTTACTTCAAGAAAGGGTATGTTTTACCTAAAAAAAAAAAAATCAGATTTTTCACCTCAGGGAAGTTTTTCTCAGAAAATAGGATTTGAACTCAGAAAACGTGATTTTTTACCACAGAAAAAAGCATTTTTCACCTCAGGGAAGAGAATTTTACCTCAGAAAATGGGATTTTACCTCAAAAAAGGGGATTTTTACCTCAGGGAAGAGAATTTTACCTCAGAAAATGGGATTTTACCTCAAAAAAGGGGATTTTTACCTCAGGGAAGAGAATTTTACCTCAGAAAATGGGATTTTACCTCAAAAAAGGGGATTTTTACCTCAGGGAAGAGAATTTTACCTCAGAAAATGTGATTTTACCTCAAAAAAGGGGATTTTTTACTTTAGGGAAGAGGATTTTACCTCAGAAAATGGGATTTTACCTCAGAAAATGGGATTTTACCTCAGAAAATGGGATTTTACCTCAGAAAATGGGATTTTACCTCAGAAAATGGGATTTTACCTCAAAAAAGGGGATTTTTACCTCAGGGAAGAGAATTTTACCTCAGAAAATGTGATTTTACCTCAAAAAAGGGGATTTTTTACTTTAGGGAAGAGGATTTTACCTCAGAAAATGGGATTTTACCTCAAAAAAGGGGATTTTTACCTCAGGGAAGAGAATTTTACCTCAGAAAATGTGATTTTACCTCAAAAAAGGGGATTTTTTACTTTAGGGAAGAGGATTTTACCTCAGAAAATGGGATTTTTACCTCAGGGAAGAGAATTTTGCCTCAGAAAATGGGATTTTACCTCAAAAAAGGGGATTTTTACCTCAGGGAAGAGAATTTTACCTCAGAAAATGTGATTTTACCTCAAAAAAGGGGATTTTTTACTTTAGGGAAGAGGATTTTACCTCAGAAAATGGGATTTTTACCTCAGGGAAGAGAATTTTGCCTCAGAAAATGGGATTTTACCTCAAAAAAGGGGATTTCTCACCTCAGGGAAGAGGATTTTACTTCAGAAAATGGGATTTTACCTCAAAAAAGGG
>NW_010203492.1:0-2212 GCF_000695765.1 Mesitornis unicolor
GGGCTTTTCCAACCGAGCGATTCTGTGAATTGAGCTTGCATACAGAATGGCACGGGTTGCTAATTTTATCCCAGCAAGGCACAGCCTCTGAGAGCCACGAAAAGCAACGCGCAGCACTGAAGGTCTTTGTCATGCAGTTCAAGCGCTGAATGTATTACAGCAGCGGCCTAGAAAGACATACTCTGCTATTCTGTCAGAAAAAAAACCCTTTACCATACGTGTAATTTCAAAGGCAACCCCAAAATATCAGCAAACACCGCAGACAGCTGGAGCTTTTGGGCGCTGCAAAATACCTTGCTCTCTCGATGGCTTCTGTTCTGTGCACGTTGGAAAGCTGGCCCAGGCAGAAACGGTCTCCTCCGGAAGGATCCACGTAGCCGTCGACCGTAACGATGGGACAGCTCGAAGGGACCTTAAAAGTTTCCCCGACTTGCACGTCCATTTCAAAATACGCGATTGAACACCAGTATTCTGGAGCTGAAGGACAGACACGATTAAGTGACTGAAAAACACCCCCAAAAAAACCCTATAAACCCAAACTTTTAACCCTTCTGCAACTGCATTTGTCATTCAGAGTAAGAGTGAGCATTCACATAAGCAAGATCAGGCAAAGACACATCTGCTAGCACAGAAAAAATACCACATCCTACAACAAACACCGGTTTGCTGCTTTTATTTGAGCACTTCTCAATGCTAGGGGGTTTTGTAGTTAAAAATCTTACAAGTCTTTGTAATTCCAGTTCGATTTTGTAAACCTTAGGACCTGCTAGCACCTTGTGGCTTGATTTTTGTCCTCCTTTAGCAGAAAGAAGTAATATATTGATGTTTATTTATGGCTATAGGTTGATAGAAAGTAATTGGCTCAAGATATAAGAGTAACTACCTCCTAGGTGAAGTCAGCTTTCTCTATCCTCCCTGCAAAGCAAACCACATTTGGAAAACACAGCAACGGGGGAAGAACATTAAATATCACAGATTTATCTTGTCTGAAGGCAACGAAGTCAGGGATGGGATAAAACAAGGAAGAATTAAGCAAGGAAGGAGAATAATATGGCATGTTTTAATAGCAAAGAGGTCTTTTAACTCATACTATTTTCTAAAGAAAACCTGGCTAGAAAGGGAAGAAGTTACTTGGAATAAGTTACTACGTGAGGAAAGGAAACCTGACGAAGCACACAAAGCGATTTAGGGTAAGTTTTTTGGGTACTTGGTGCCTTTGCTGGCTATCAAACCCAATTTCTATAAAAATAAAGAGCACAGCCGGCACTTAAACAGCTTGGGGAAGGCCAAGAAAATCAGCAGACTCTGAGGATTGATATAGGGTGAAGTCGATAGGTGATCAATAGGGTGAAAAAGGCACATGAAATAATACCAAATATAAATCAGCTACAGTGAGGTTCAGCCAGCAATTGTCACGTTTTATTTCTGGTACTGATTTAGTCACTGGCCAATGAATAAATGAGTGAAAACGTGAAGGCTTTTCAACTACGCAGTTCTCCTCGTGCAGGTAACAGCTCTGCTGCTGTGCAAAACACCTTGCGCCTGCCGAACCCAGAAGATGGCTTATCCCGAAATTCAGTGTTACACGCGAAGATTTTAACTCACCAGGATGATTTGATATAGGAGGCTGGAATGCAAGTTCGTTGTGAACTGGCCCTTGAAAAAGAAAACAAGCAATTTGTTTTACATGAGGAAAAATACGGGGTTTTAATAATAAAACAAATTAAGACTCGTGAGGATGCCACATGTTATAAACCCCAGTATGGGTCAGTTTGTTCCCTCTACTTTTATGAACTAAGAAGGTCCCTTGCAAGCAGCAGAGGACAAGAAAAAGAGATTTAAACATAGTAACTTAATATCAGAAGTAACAGCAGCTTTTGCAGCAAGATGTCAAAACGTGTGACTCTGAAGTGAGAAGTGGCAGCAGCCAAGAAAAGCTCAATGTGCCATCACCAGCCAGTTACAAATACTAATCATGGGAAGATACATTTCTAGAGCAGCTACAGCACCACTCAAGGTTTAACACGCTGGCATTTCTGACAAATAAGACGATAAATGAAGTGGGATCCTAACAGAAAAAAATGACACTTAGTAACTGTCTTTAAACCCCTGTTTCCTCAATAGGGACAAGCTGAAAAGTCACTTTAACTCACAGAATATTCTCCCCTCCGCTAACAACTGCTGTAAATGGGTGATCTGGTTAACTATTACA
>NW_010203493.1:0-1162 GCF_000695765.1 Mesitornis unicolor
GCCCCCCTCCCGCCGCGCCGCGTCCTGCTGGGGTGGAGGCAGGGGCGGGGTGGAGGGGCAGCAGTTGTTGCCTCCTTGTACTCAGAACGGTAACACCCTTGCGAAATCGCACGAATAAGCGACTGATAACGCCTAGATTTACTTTTTCTTCTTGTTTACGTTTTCTGGACTTTACGAGGTGGCTCTAAATTTTTTTTCCTTTTCCCTCCCTGAAATGTTTTTTGTTCAGAAGAATTTTAAGCAGGGTGGATGTCTAGAATGACAGAAACGCTGCTTCCTAAGAGCAGCAGGAAAAGGCTTTCTGGGGCTTTATTTTAACTCATAGGGTTAATTTATTGAAATAGGACTGTATTTGCCAGTGTTTTCTTCAAGATAAAATGCATTGAAACCAGCATTAACATACTGCGTCTTTATCCAGTATTTCAACAACCAGATTTTCTTGAATTTATTGGAAGTAAAAAGATGGCCCAAACAATGGGGAAAAAAAAAAAAAGAAGCTGGTGAGGGAACTAATTTCTCAGCTGGTTTGGGTCTGTCCAGCTCCACTCCTGCCTGGGCGGTTCGTGCAGTTTGACAGATATGCAAGAAGTGGGGTTGTCCTAAAGAAGGTGAATTAGCACCATTCCTACACAGGTTTTGTACCATTTGCCTACAGAGATAACTCGCTTACTCACAGATGAGCTCTCCCCTGACTGGGGTTGGGTGAAAGCCAGGAACCTCTCTCAGATGAGAGTCAGTTTAAGATTTCTTGATTTTTTTTCTCATGTCTTCTGTTCCAAACTTTTACTTATTTTTTGTAGTTTTACTTCTGTAGCTTTCGCTTGAATGGAATAGTTGCTTTTTCATCAGCTTGGTTTGAGAACTGCTGTTCTCCAATGGCATGTGATTATATTGATTTAGGGTTTGATGTTTAAATTTCCATCCACGTTGGTGTAGCTGTTTGCACAAGCATTGCAGGACCAGGTTCTCACTGTACATGTACACCAGCCAGGTTTTTTCCATCCTTCTACTGAAAACTCTTGCTGTGGCTGCCGTGTGGGAACTGGTAATTTGGCATGGTCCGAACCTAAGCATCTGAGAATGGTCTCTTTAAATAAGCAGTGGATGAGGAAGGCTTAAATCACCTCTCCAAACTGTGACAGGGTGCTGGTTAATATTCCTG
>NW_010203493.1:1193-6399 GCF_000695765.1 Mesitornis unicolor
GAGACATTTGCAGGATACTATGACCATTGACTGTGACTTACTCAACTGTTCATTCACTCCTTGAGTGCAAGTCAGTGGGAATGTCAGGTCACATTTGCTTCCTGCACCAAAACCCATTAGTTCACTAATGCAATGCAAAAATCCTCATGATACATATGTTCTTAAACCCTTTTCCTTCAGCCTTGACCTGCACTGATATTGTAACAGGACCGACAGCAAACAATTATGAAACTCTGTTTTCTAATCATGACTTCTATTGAGGGATGCAGAACAAAGATGCTGCGTTTATTTAAGTATCACCAGCAATTTCACATGGATTACAGGAAGTAGGTGTGTGTGGGGAGTTACTTTGTTTACAACTGTTTGTCAGCCTCCAGCCTTGAATAGGTGTTCTTTTGTATGGCTAAATTAATTAGTAAAATAAATATGCAGTAGAAAAATCTAAGGAATGAAAAACACTCAATGATGTTTTAAAGGCATTATGTCTGAATAGAATCTTGTCAAAAGTTTTCAAGAAACAAATGCAACTACTGAGGAAAAATAGGATGATATAACTACAAATGTCTTTCATGTTTTTGTGTATTTGGTATTTAAGATGTTTCCTGTACTTAAGTTAACTAAATCATTTCAGTGTAATTTCTTTAGCACCAAATGTCATGTGCAAATACTTTAATTTTTTAAGATAAAAAGGTAACATTTCACAAGTGTGTTTACTAAAAAAATAACAGTAATACTGTCTTTTTACTTGAATGCATGTTTTATTATAAACATGTCTAGTACAGAAATACTTTTGTTCAAGATTTGCCTTGCTGTTTACCCTGCTATTTATGACATGACAGTGGGTTTTGGTTTTCTTGCAAATTGGTTAAATCAAAAAAGCTTAGATGTTGTTCAACTGTTACAGACCCTTACAATTCAGTCATAAAGGATCACTATTTCTTCTATGTGATATCTAGATCAGATACTGTAATACCCATTTCATGTTTAATATCCAGTCTTGATATAAAATAATCAAAAGATTAAAAACTCAGCTTTTCTTCAGGTAGATTGTTCCAATCATGAACCATCTTCAGTGTCAAAATAATAACAGAAAGTGTCTGTGCACCTTTTAATCTGAAGAGCTCTATCTGTAGCTGCAAGCCATTGCTTTATATTATCACCTTCCCAGGTAGATTAAAAATATGTTTTGCTCAAAAACATACTTTATTATTCTAATTAAGTCACTTCTTAGTATTCCTTTTTTTGGATAAGCTAAACAAAGGGCTCTCTTGCAGTATCTCACTGAAAAGCATTTTCTCTAGACACAAGGAAGTTTAGATTTGATTATTTTTCTTCACTTTTCACACATTTTCATCTGTGATTGCAATACTGATGCTTGACATTCACAACAGAAACATTTTCACAATGTTTGATATTGAATCCAAATTGCCAATAAGATTTCAAGATTTATCTGTTGCTCAGTTCTTAAGCTATTGCAAGTACATTTCATTGACTTGTCATTGGCTTTTGTCCTTTTTAAATTCAAATATTCTGGGTTACTAAATTCAATGGTCAGTGCTGCCTGCATACTTCTCTTTATCAAGCAAATTAGTAATTTCCTCAAAGCAGTTGTTTTTTTTTTGACGTGATGGTGGTAGCGTCTCTTTGACTGTGGGAAAACTAGTAAGAGAGAGTGACACTAAGTGGACATGTGCTGTATTTTTATTTGGTTGAGTAATGAGTAATTTAGAAAAGGAAATGAGGATTCTTATAGCCAAAGGAATGAGAAAGGAAATTAATTTATCAATGCAACGTTGCCAATATTCATTTACACTTCCCTCATTAGTCTGAAAAGGAGGATGTGAAAAGTGGGATGTCTGATTTTACCAAAATTCCAGCACATCCTGGATGACTGGCGTGTGTCATACACTCTAAAGAGAGGGGTGTTCTACCCATACAGTAAATGAACTGGGAGCCTGCTTTGAGGAAACAATTCTGCCGGAGGAGATGCCAACCCATTCAGAATCAGGATCGGATAATTTGGGGACAGTAGTGGGGACAGAGCAGTGTTGGAGACAGGAAGGCTCCTTGAGGCAGAGATGAGGATGGAGGAGATAATAACTCACTGGAGGCAATGTGACTCCCAGGAGCGCTGGAGGCGGGCTTTGCTGCTGGCTCCGCTCTGGAGCCGGCTGAAGCTGTTTCCAACACAGCCTGGAGAGCATTGGTTTGGTGCTGCCATAAGCATCAAGGAAGGAACTCCTTCTCAGTGAGATTTGAAAACTTTTTTTCAAACCCTGTGCCACCACTCTGCTATTTCTCTCAGTAGCTGTTTTGGAAATGCAGAGGTGGAAGACAGCTGAGAGAGCAAAGACATGAGCATTTATTTATTGAGGAAATACTTTGAGCTTTCTCATATGGTCTATGATGGAGCTGCCTGTTACACAACAAAGTTTACATTTGTCGAGTTGAAGAAATGTGGTTATGACTTATGCAATTCAGGACAATTCAGGCTCACAAATTTCTGGATTTGTCACTAGGAAATAGTCAAGGGAATGCAGGGAGGAAATAGTGGTGTGATCCAATCAGCTAAGGGAATTCAGGGGTTGAGTTATAAAAGACATTTAAATAGGTATGTAATATAATGTTATTTTAAATTCAGGAAATAGTAGGTATATTACTTCAGGTCTAAAATTTAAAGACAGGTCTAATTAAGGACTAGAATATAATTTTGATTTCACCATTTTGATGTGAAAAGCAAGGGAAGTGAAAAGGGAAGGAAAGTATAGAAAGATGTATATGAATGGGAATGTGAGGCTATAATCTGGCCTTTGCTCAGGTGAAATACTTCCAAAGTTTTCACCTTTCCTACACATTGTCTTTTTTCCTTTATCCCCAAAGGCAAGAACCTATGAGGTGTTCAGGTTGGATACAACAATGTAGCCACTAGGTAATGTGGCTCTGGATAGAAATAACAAGGCCATATATATCCAGGGAGCCATCCTTTCACTTCCTAAGCAGTTTGCTCCCATGTTTGCAGGATAAGGCAGTGCTGCTTGCTGGGCCTGATATCACTGTGGATAGAGCTGTGGCTTGACAGAAACAGTCTGAAATGAACTGTTGGGTGACCAATACTTGTAGTGTACAAGATATGTGAGCTGTCAGATTTGAAAGAAAGGCCTAGGAGTTTGCAATCCACAGACAGAGTTAGATTAGTATTGGCTGAAGAGACTGTGTCTTTCTGGTCTGGAAAAGGTGGTTCTCTGGACTCAGAGAAAGCTCTGTGGAGCTTTCTGGGCTCTCCAGAGAAGAGCTGTCCCTGAGGTGCAAGACAGAACCTTGGTTGTCTGTGGTAGAATGTACAGCTGAAATAGGGAAACAAACTGTGGGACTGAGACAGTAATTTCAAATAGGTAACAGGTTTAAACAAATAGACAAAATGCTAAACTGCAAACCTTTTGAAAGTTGAGTTTGCTTCTGTCAAGTGTCCAGTGCTGCAGATAACAAGCTCTACTATCAAAGCTTTTCAGAAGATGGTGAATTTAGTAATGGCAACATTGAGGAAATGTATTATTATGGTCAAAACGAACAAAATGTAGCATATGGAAAGGAACTGTGTGAGAAGGACCAGTTTGGTATAGGAACAATACTGAAGGAGGTGCAAGGAAAATCTAGAAAGCCCAGTCTCATGAAAATAATTTCAAGGAATATTTATCTATAGGAAATAAGTGAGGGCTTGCTGTATAGGTGAGCTTATGAAAACTAGATGGAAGTAAGGTATTCAGGAGGTAGTCTTACAGTGAGGATGAATGATAAGTGATAGTATTGAACTTTCCCAGTGAAATAAATAACAGATTAATTTGAAGATTCCTCACAGCCCTGCCTCATAGCATAGTTTATATTTTTATTTAAATGATCTCTTTGAAGTGTGCAGTAATGCCATGACTTTCTAATATGTTTTCTTTAAGCATACATTCTCAGGTTGGCACTTTAAGCTCCAGGAGTTGAGCATCAAGGAGCACTGAGGTTTATACTGTTGTAAGTAAGAGGCCTGTCAAAATCTTGTAGTTCAGTATAAGCAATTAAGGCTTTTCCTTTCCCTAACTGAAATGCTGTTTATAATAAAAACCAGAGATTATTATTTAGACATGCAAGACTCAATATGATGGCTTTTACCTGATCTGAAGGATGTTGGGTTTAACAAAGTAAAGGACAAAAAAAGATTAGTAGTAAATTGACACTGGATGAGATCCAAGTTCCAGAAGATGTGTCAGATTTGTTATAGCTTTGCAAGTAGTTAAGCCTTTTCCTTTTATAAGGTAGAGTACGCCTTTCAGGACAGGTATTGCTATGTAAAGAGAAGGGGATAGGTACAAAGTGATAATTGGCACATTATAATTTTCCTGAGCATCTGTGAGGGTGACAAGAGCTCTGGGCAAGAGGCAGAGGTGAGTCCAGAGCAGTTGCTGCTGCACAAGTTTTCCCTGCCTTCTCTTCAGGGTGACATCCTAAGGCTTGCAGACCATTGCAAGGACAGCATAGTTTGCAGCTGCTCAAAAGTCCCCACCTTCCTGCTGCAGGACTCGTTCCTTGGGCAGCTGAGTTTACTAAATCAGTGGAAAATCATTGGTGCCACCAGCAGAGAGAATAATTTCCTGATGGTTTCATGCAAGCTGCCTCACCAAGGCTTTGCCCCAGCACAAGCGTGTGTGGCTAAGAGCTGGTGAGAAAATGTTAGGATCCTTATTTTTAGTGGTACCTAGTCACTTGAAATGGGAGGAATAAAAGTTAAACGCTATTACATCCCTTGAATGTTGCTTGCAGCACACAGAGATTTTCACCTAGGATAGGTGACAGTTGTCCATGCATCTGAGCCCTGCTGTGCATTTTCAAATCTACAAAAAAAACCTGAAGATGGTGAAAGGAGGCAGGCTAAATGACTGACTGCAGTCTCCTTCCCATTCAAGTATTATTATGTTTCTAGACTTGTAATTTCAGACATCTCTCAATGTCAAAAGGCCTCTTGTGTTATTTAGGCTTATTGTATTTTCAGCTTGAGAGCTAGAAGACTTTTTATACTCACAGCTATGTGCAAATGTAAGGAAATAGCCAGAAGGCCTCAATACGACAAGTTAATTCTTTGCTCAGTCTTCTGGCTAATCTAAATTAGGAATGTCTGGCCTCAGATTGCTTTAAGAGAAAGATCACAGAATCACAGAATCACAGA
>NW_010203494.1:0-4152 GCF_000695765.1 Mesitornis unicolor
TCCAGGGTTTAGTGGCCAGCCCAGCCCCAAATCACGACAACAAGTAGTCTAAAAATTAATCTCACGGCTCATTGAATCGCCCGAGTTTTGTAAACTGAAAAGTGCCAGCAAGATAAAACATCCTAAATGTTATTTTTCAGTACATCTTTTAGAGAACGACACTAGAAAGCTACCTGAGAGGAACAGAAAAATGTATTTATCCTGCCTAAAACCTTCAACCTAATAAGCTGGCACAAGTTAATCTCAATTCACAAACAAACATTTATCCATAAGCAGCCAACGTGGAATGTAAGAATTCTCCTGCAGCCCATAATTACAAAAGAGACCTTTTCTGCCCCACAAAGGGCAGGATCTCCTTCAAGTACGTATTGCCAGAGCCAGAGCTGACACGACACAATTAAAAGACTTAACGCTAATAAGAACTGTAACCAGCAAGGCTTTCAGCAACGAGACAGCCTTACAGCACACCCCTCAAATCACACTACAGTAACACTGATCTAGACCAGCCAGCAGCGCTGGATTTTCTTCCTGGAGAGCAGAGGGAGCTTTGCTTTGCTGTTCTCAAATACTTCTCACCGTCCCGAAATGCCTGGACACGAACACAATCGTACACGGCAGCAAAATGACGAAGGGTCAAAGAAACACAGAGTGTCTGTTCTGTGGGCAAGCACCACGAATGGAAGAGGAAAGAGCAGAAATGGAAACGCTCCTCAACGTGTCCCGTTGCTACCACAGTTCACACACTGAGACCAGCAGATCGCTCCAATGACTGTGAGGGCCATCCCAGCCGTGCCCTCCCACACCCCCAGCTGTGGAGGACGTGTTTTAACACCTCGATGCAGAAATCACCGATTGGGGGACCCTGATGGGACAGGTCAGGTCAGTATGTCCTGTGTTTAGTGAGGTACTGCAGGACAGGGAGAGCAATTCTCAAATTAAAGCCTTTCTGTTGCAATCATACTCAAAATACAAAGATTTTTAGAACACTATTGGTCTTGAACATAAAAATATTTGTCTCCCTAGTGTTAAAACCCTTTTAAAAACAATAAATGAAAGCTAAAACCCCTTGAAGTGTCAGAAAAGCACAAACCAATAAGAAAAGTCAGTTCAGGCTGTCATCGCACAGACCAAAACTGTCGCAGCTCTTAAAATTCAGAATATCACGTAAAGACCAAATACAGTTTTCCAGTAGGAATCTCTCAGGTCTTTCCTGCCCTCGGTCAAACAAGACCAGAAACACCCACGTACCTTTTGCTTCCCAGAGGCCTCCCGACCTTCTGCTGTCTGCGATGTCCAGGCTGGGTGTCCTAGCAAAGCACAACAACTCACGTTAGCAGCGTGATTTTCCTCCTTTTCACACGTTTCACTTTTCAGTCAAACACAATCACCTGCACTTTATGCACACACCATCCTCCGAAATGGAAACCGCTGATTTCTGCAACAAGGACGTGTTCAACCTTTCCAACCCCATCTGAATTAAACAGGAATCAGAACAGAGCCCCTCTGTGCTCCCCATGTGGCAGCGGTCGTTGTCTCCAGCTCATGCAGTGGTACCTGCTTTCTGCCTGGTCTTTTCCACACGATGACAGGTATTTTAGATCTTATCTTGCTAGTTTTTCCATAGTACTTACTTTTAACTTAATGAAATAACTCCTGTGTTTACCATGCCAGGAATGTCTCTGGTCTCTTTTATGCCCCTTTCCATTTTTCACAGAATCCCAGAATGGCTCGGTTGGAAAAGCCCTCTGAGATCATCACGTCCAACCGCTCCTGTCTACCCCCTAAACCATATCCCTAAGTACCTCGTCTACCCGCTCTTTAAACACATCCAGGGATGGGGACTCCACCACCTCCCTGGGCAGCCTGTGCCAGCTTCTGACGACCCTCTCAGTAAAGAACTTCCTCCTTATCTCTAACCTGAAATTAACCTGGAAAATAACCTGAAATTTCATCTCAATTACTGCCATACTCCAGCAGCTGCCCAAACGTGCACTTTATCCACACCACAGAATCCCTCCAACATAACAAACACTTCTGTCACTTAGTGCTTGCTGCTTCTCACACTCCCATTAGGACACGTAATTTAACAGATACCACTGCCATTCCCAGCATAAACAACCGAATTGCTGCTCTCTGTTCCTGTTATTCCTCATTTATCACCTTCTTGCAAGTACTAATAATGCCTCGATATCGTTCTCCACTGGGAAACCCAGGACAAAAACCTTGGTTATAGAAAACAAAAATCCTTGCCCGGTAGAAGCACACGAAATACCAAAACTGTAAGCTAGAAGCAGAGGTAGTATTTTACCATGCACAGGAACTGGCTAAGAAACTGGGGAAAAAAATAGAAAAGAAATAATCTGGATAAATTACTTGAAAAATGTAATGCACATTATGAAGTGGGCCATGCTATGAAGTGTTTTAGTTATTAGAAATAAATGCTACACGTTATCTAGGGAAAACGGTGAACAGGGATATGAAAGAATTTGAAGAAGTCATAAAAATGTGATGACTCGTCAGGAGGAGATGCTAAGAAACTCCAGGTGCTGTATCAGAACTGGAGAGCAGGCAGCTTCAGGACAAATTAAATTCATCACCGAGAAAAAAATGCACTGGGAAAAAAAATCAACTTCAACCTGTCATTCATGCTCCTGCCTTCTAACTTGTGCATAGGAACACGCAGAAGTTCACTCTTGCCAGGACCAGAGGCACCCCCGCCTCCAGGTGGGGAATTCGGGAGCAGGCGCTGATGTAGCCCCGACGATTCCTGAACTGTGACCACGGCTGCCAGGGGCTCTCAGGGCAAGGCCAGGGCAGCAGCACAGAGAAACTCAGAGCTGCTCCATCACTGGCTCCACAGCCACATCCCACCTTCTCCGGAGGAAAAGTCAACCGAGTGTTTGTGTCACTGTACACACACATTGCCCTTTGGGCAGCTGTTCCACCCCCCATGACCCCTGCCCGCCTGAGAAGGGGAATCGGGCAAAGGAGACCCGTGGGTTGAAATGGAAACAGGTTTAATAAAATAATAATACAACCCTCATACTAACATAAAGCACACTAGGTTATACTCGGCCCGTGCAGTGGTCGCACACTGGGTGCTCCCAGCAGTGAATGCTGGATGTCAAACACTGCGAGCGCAATGAAAGCGTGAGGGTCACAGCAAACAGGAGAGCAGGGCCAGCAGAATTTCAAATTCATAGTGGGCGTGATGTTTGTGGTGTGGAATAATTCTGCTGGCCAGCCTGGGGCAGCTGCCCTGGCTTTCGCCCTCCCGTTTCTGTACCTGGCTTATTTGAGGCTGCTAAAGACCACGATCAACACGGCAACCCGCACAGCAGGGCTCGCCATGAACTAAAACGTGTCTGATCAGCTCCGTCCCCCCCGAGCCGTGTGCTGCAGTCTCCTCAAACCTGCAGATTTCTGAACAGAAAATCGATTCTAGGATTCTATCCCAGAGAAACCGGGACAACGCATCTGGTGGTGCACAGAGTAACATCTGGGAAACCCTACATCAGGAGCACGGAGAAACCTCGCTGAGGAGCGGCTAGAAAAAATTCATCCTGTGAAATTATAATGATGAAAATGAACAGGCAGGCAGGCATGGTCTGCTGCAATTAACTGGCCTAATTTGCCACTAGAAGAACCCAGATGATTGACAAACACGGCACGTTTTGAGATCTTTTCAGAATTAAAAAATTTTGCACAGAAGTGAAGATTAGCATGAAGAATTTAGGTCACAGCTAAGGATCTGCAATAAGAAAGGAGAGCACAGATGATCTCTATAGCCTCCCTTTCCGAGAAGCTGATACCAGCAACTACGAAGGAAACATCTAGAGAAACTGGTGTTTAAGTTTTGTATTTTTATTCATACCCCGTGCTTCCCACTCAGAAAACTGAGACCTAGCACATGCAGGGATGCCCAAGGGCTGGACATGCGGACAACAAAAAAGCCAACTTCCCTGCACGGGTTAGAAAAAGAGAAACAGCGGCCTAGAGCCCGAAAAGACGAAGAAACTTCCCTTACGAGTGGGCCCTTTCTGCCTCCCACGTTTCCGTTTCCACCGGTACGCTCCACGCACGACCGCCCCTCGCAACGGAGGCCTCCGGCGCCAGGAGCCGGCAGCGCCCCGCTCCGGACGCCCCGGCCCT
>NW_010203495.1:0-5075 GCF_000695765.1 Mesitornis unicolor
TAGATGATCTTTCGACATCCCTTCCAACTCCTGAAATCCTGTGATTCTGTGATTGCCCAAAAGGCAATCAGGGCTATTACAGGGCTATCTCTGGGAGCACACAAGCTAAACTGAGGCTTTGAAGGTACACTAGGCTGGTGTTTGAAGATGCCAGGTCCTATGGTACTCAAAGGTCTGGAGACTGGCTTTAGAAGAGCAGATGGCACAGTGTTGGACTTGCCACAATATTTATGTTTCCACTCAGAGATAGTCCCTAGTTTGTCTGTAATTTATAAACAGTTGCAGTCTCCATTCTCCAGCATTTTAGGGAAGTCAAGAAAACAAATAGGTAAAATGGTTGCAATATTTAGTAAAATAGATTTTCCCTATGTTGAAAAGTAGTTTTGTGCCTTAATCTCCCAGAATCAGAAAACATGGCCAACATGTGCCTTCAAAGTAAACACTGCTATTAGCATGAATGCAGGAAGTCTAATCATCACATTTAAAGAGATGTTATATTAAACTACAAAGTTAATAAAACCAGCCATAAAATACTACCAGGGAATATAAAACTTCAATAAATGAGAAAAATCAGATCAACTATAACCAAAATGAAACATCCATAAGCCCAGAATTTCATTCATGCAGGTCTAGGTAGTGAAATAATAGAATCAAAATATCTGAGAGAAAATTCCAGGTGGGGCTACCAGGTTTTCACTGTTTGTGTTAACTCTCATATAATATATAGGGTTTGTTAGCTTTTATTAGCTCACAGATTAATTCACAAAGACTGCTTAACTTACATATCATTACTCTCCCAATCTGTATTCCTGATAGTGTCTTAAATTAATAAAATAATTTTGGAAATGTATTTCGGAAATGCAATTGTTTGGGAAAATAAGCGTACCAGTTTCCCTATTCCTTCTCCAATAACTATATACCGTATTTTTTAGGAAACATTCCTCTCTCATATTGTATCAGTAATTACGGTTTCCATTTTATCTGAACTACAGAAAGACCTTTTTATCAGAACAACAGAAAGTGCAACACAAAAAGCAGAAAAAAGGTGGGTCGAGTATGCCTTCTCACTGCCTCCCGGCCTGTTGGTTCCTGGGATGTAAGAAAAGGGAAGGTTTTCGGTCCCCCTCTGAAGGCCTGTCCTGTAGCCCCCCCAGGAAAGGGAGCACCACACTCTCCCAGACCCCGGGGAGGGCAGTGATGCAAGCCCCCTGCCCAGTCCCGGTGCATTTGCAGCTCCCTGCTGCCAGGTGTGGCGTGCAGCAGGCGGAGGCCCGCACTGTTCCCTCCGCCCTGTCAGGGATTTCAGCTGTTTGTACTGGAGCATTGATACTCAGGGACTGCGGTTATTGCTGATCTGTGGAGCGTGTGAGCACAGGGGCAATATTCTTCTGCATTCCCCCTCTGGCACAATCGTGCGAGTTGCGACCCAGCCCAAAGTGATTTTACTTCTCTCCATTTTCCGACTCTTAATAGCACTGTGCTATCAGAAATATTTTTTTTTTGTTAGGCAGAATCTGCTCCACTGCTGCTGTGGCCACAATAACTTCATTTGTTGTTACGAAGATGTGACGGTTAGAGGAAAGGGTGAGAAAGAGAGAGAGGAGACCTGCATGCTTGATGTTGAAGAAAAGCCTGTTTGTGCTTAATACATTGGAGAAATTGTTCAAGAACAGTTCATCCATGTGAAAAACATAACCCCTACATGGCTGCCAAATTCAGTAAGGCCTAGTATGATCAGTTATGTAAGTGCCAATCCTAAAACTCAAAGCTTCCTGGAGGCAGTTTCAGCTTCTACACCCCATTTTTTCTAAGGCTGTAGAACATTTGAGAGAAATGTTACTTGCTTGTTTGAGTCAACTCCTTTCCTTTTTTTCTGCTTGTTCCAAACTTAGAAACAAAACAAAACAAAACTTATTTAAAAAAAAAAAGGTGAGGACATCTGTGCATCTGGCAAGTTCCACAAAATCAACACCTAATTCAGGGAGCTGGGATATGGACACCACATAGTGTAAAGGGACCCAACCGTACCGGAACAGTTACAGGAAAATCGTGTGTTTTTGTATATTTTATGGCACTTTTAGTTAAACACAGTAACCCACGTGTTTTCATACCATAGTAGGATTGGCTGATGGCCATTTCTTGACACTATCATACCGATCTGATCTCAGGCAGCCCTGTCATGGGATTTCCTTTGGGCTAGGAAGAGCTCAGATATAAAACGTATATATTATATCCAATATATACATCTATAGGAATATATATGTATAAAGGAGTGTAAAAATATGTATATATACATAAATTAAATATTGTATCTATATAAATTGCATCTGTATGCATTTATATAAATATCTAAATTATATATAATATATGAAAGCATAGGTATAAAATGGATAAAGCATTATTTAATAATAGCTAATCAGATAACTAATTAAAGTTTAAATGTGAGTAGAAAGCAATTAATTAGAAGTTGGGGCCAGGCTTGTGTTTCCCACTTCACTAGGCTGCAGAACAAAGTGCTAAAAGTGCTAGCTGTGCTGATAAGGCTTTGACTATAGTTCACACAACATGAACGCAAAACACATTGTTAAGAACAAGGCCATTAATTAGTACAGCTAAGCCAGTTTTTTGGGGGTGCAACAATAAATGCTAAGAAAGGTTTTAGCATTCACAAACCATGATTATTTCCAAGCATAGAGGAGTAGCAAGCAGTTTGGTTGTTATAAAAGGGCTGGTGGGGCTGTTGGTTCTAGGGCCTTGGCTTACAGGCCAGCAAAACAGTAAAAAAATGTTAGTGTGAAGACTGCTAATTAGGAAAGCCAAATGGATTTTTGTGTCACTGCTCTTGGCAAGGGGGAACCACGAGAGCTGTTAGGTATAAACTGTGTTTCTGAACATGTGAGCCAGTGAACAAGTGTCCCACCAGGGTAGAAGATGATCCCCTGGAAGGGACTTACCAGTTGTTGAAACAGAGGTGGAGGACAAAGCACTCTGCCCCATGACTGCAATGGAGCATTTTATGTGGTTGTATTGGCCAGTGTAGAGATTTGGGGTTAGGTGATATATAAAATAACACAAATTTGTTACTTTAGATCCAGTATCCCTACTTTAAGATTGCGAAATGTTTGTTCAGGGTGTAGAGAAAATTCCTCATCGTTTATGCCAGCTGTTTCTATCTGGTGATTATACTCAGCTCCACCTTGAAGCTGTCAGCTTATATGACTCTTTATATTCTCCCATTAATCATTTAAACAATGTGAATGCAACAGAATTTTTAGATTGGGTCAGTGCTCTCCTGCAAAGTAAGAGCGTGCTGTGTTTTGCTCAAATGTTCATTCTGACTGTCATTTTTTGTGAAAGCCACAGGGGGCAGGGTTTGCGGAATTCTGCAGTTTATCCCCTAATCCAAAATTACAGACAAAAAGCAGAACTATTTAAATGCTCTAAGTAACAGTGACAATAGTCTCTGTTTTGCTGTGAGTCTTACAGCACTTGCAACCAAGAGGGACCTGACAGATGCACAGCTGTTAAGCAAAGCAAAAGAGCTCCATGACAAACTGTGGTGATCTGTGCCTGGAAAAGTCATGTTGAGTGACACACTCTTGTGTGAGAATCTGCTACATGCTAATATACATATCATACTTCTGTTTGAGGGGTTGAAAGGTTGGGTGAATTTTAAGCCAAATGTCAGTCTTAAACACCCCAAGACCTGTTTACTTCTTTTACACAATGAGCATTATTATGGTGTTAAGGAGGTCAGGAAGATACTTGGGGTGAGAAGCTTTTGTAAGTTTTGTCCTACATTGTATAACCATGGCCATAGTTGTTATTATTGCCGGCTCTGCTTGTCTCATGACCGTGCATTTATCTTGGGGAAAAGTATAAGGAGCCCTAGTTGCAGCCTATTGTGCAGTTCTGGGTAATGCTTACAGAGAGGCACAAATCTCTGGCTACTAAAAAGAATAATTGATTGTCTGGCTATGATTTTTTGTGAAAAGTATAATGTCTTTGTTTGAAAACAGCATGAATGTAAAGCTAGAAGTGCTGAATGTGCTATACACAGGTCTGTAATGTAAACCAGCACCAATATTTCATGGCCAAGATCAAAAATCCAGGAGAAGGTCAAGGCTGTATAATCTATGACATGGAATGTATGCAGGAGACTGCTACACATATCCCAAACTCCATTTTTGCCATGGAGTTATCACCGGATGTCCCTTGGGATGAAGAAGAAGTGTCAGAAAGGAAAACTAAAGGATAATGGGAGTTTAAAGGGGACACATGTCTCATGGACTTATTTTCAGTTGTTTGTGGACACACAGTTTTGGGGCTACATTTTCCTAGCACATAATGTCAAAGGCTATGATGGCTACTTTGTTGTTAGGCAGCTTCTAAATGAAAAAATGCGTTCGCCATTAATCACCCAAGGTGGCAAACTCACTTGCATAGAAATACACAGCCTGAGTATACATTTCATGGACTATTTAAATTTTTTACCCATGAAACTAAGCAGCCTTCCCCCAGCTATGAGTATCAAGATCTGCAAAAGTTATTTCCCCTATTTTTTCTAACACTGCTGAAAATCAAAGTTATGTGTTCCACTACTGGAACATTATGGGGTGGACAGCATGACACTTGAAGAAAAAAAATGAGTTCTTGGCATGGCACAAAACTAACCAGGAGATTTTTGACTTGTGAAACAAAGAGAATTACTATTGCCAACAAAAATGTTGAGAAAGTCCTGCAGATCACAGTGCTGGGACCAGTACTGTTTCACATCTTAGTTGGTGACATGGACAGTGGGATCGAGTGCACCCTCAGCAGGTTTGCAGATCACACCAAACTGTGCGGTGCAGCTGACACGCTGGAGGGAAGGGATGCCATCCAGAGGGACCTGGACAGGCTGGAGAGGTGGGCCCATGCCAACCTCATGAAGTTCAACAAGGCCAAGTGCACGGTCCTGCATCTGGGTCAGGGCAATTCCAAGCACAAATACAGGCTGTGTGGAGAACGGCTCAAGAGCAGCCCCGAGGAGAAGGACCCGGGCGTGTCAGTCAATTAAAAACTCAACATGAGCT
>NW_010203496.1:0-5465 GCF_000695765.1 Mesitornis unicolor
ATTTAGTTCCATTCACCACAACTCTCTATGCCCAGCCATACAGCCAGTTTTTAACCTAGCACAGTGCATGTCTGTCCAAGCCATGCTCAGCCAGCTTCTCCAAGAGGATGCTGTGGGAGACAGTGTCAAAGGCCTTACTAAAGTTCACAGGCTTAAAAAATTTCTATGGCTCCTTTAGCAGTTTTTATATTTTCCAGTTTATTTTTAGACTGCAATTTAGACAATAATAGACTGCAAGTGGTTAAGATGGGACAGAGGACCTAATGACTAGTAGGATTTATAATTAATTAACAATAATTCATGAGTTTGGCAGGGTGTTCCTCCATGGTCTGCTTTCAGCTATTGCTTTCTCTAATGCAAATAAGTGAACACTGTGTTCATTATGCGTTCTGAGAACTTCAGTACACTTCATGTGATTTCTATGGATATCGGAAACTGTATACAATAAAATTAATGCTGTTGGTTTGTTTCTTTGTGTGGAGAGTGTCATCCTCTGGAGAAAAATTTACTGAAGGTCAATTGAATTCAAGATATCAATGCAAAGAAAAATCTGTTCGCTTTATTTTTATTTCTCAACTTCTGGGACGAAGTTCCTTCCTACTGTGAAGTTGTGAATGCTTATTTTGGTATTTAAAAATTTGCTCTTGGGACTCAAATGCTGAATTTTTATTGCTGTAGAAAAAGAATTTAAAAAGTGCTTTAGGTAATTATTAAATTTCTAAGATGCTATATTTAAATTGTAAAACTCACATATCCCTCATGCTCAGATGCATAGACTATAATCTTGGATAAACACACATCTTTCTACTAACATTACTCACCAATGAGAATAACTTTACCCAGCTGGGTTTGAGTAGGCTGATCAAACACCTAGAAGTATTTTCATCTGCAGCTGTTACCAGGAAAGAGGTTATGGCTATTGCTAGCTATAATTACTCTAGCTGGAAATTATGGTAATATTGCTGAATGTGATTAACAGAATTGCTCCATAGTAAAACCACAGTGGCTGCCAAACTCTAAAAATTACTTTTTTTAAGAAATAGTGTTTTCATTAGGTAGGAATGTTAAATACTGGAATTGGTAGATGTTGTTAGCTGCATCCACTCCCCTGCATGGAACTCTTGTCTGAGCTCAGGAGCAGCAATAGTGATGTTCTCTGGATAAGACTGCTCCAAAATCACTGTTGTAGTTGTGAGTATGACTGATTTCCTCACTAACCCCAAATTTGTCAGTGTAGACTAGCTGGTTAGCTGGAAAAAAGGAACAGATACAGAGCTGTTGTGTAGAGAAGACATAAATGGCCCACTGACACAAAGGTTTATTTTGCAAGTGTGCAAATCTTATAAAAATACTTGGTGAACTTTCTGTTGCCACATCCACTCCCTCGTGATTGGAATCATAATTTTTTGCCAAAAAAGCAAGGGGAAAATACCTCTTATCTATATGAAAAGTTCAAAATGGTTCACTCCTCAGCCTTTAAGCTACATAGTTATTGTCTCTGTGACAATAAGCTACATAGATGGGTAACTATCAGCTTTTTGTCCTGATTTTTCATTCCAGGAGACTGACTACAAGCTTTTGAATATAAGAATGAAGTTCCTGTTAAGATAAGTCATCAAGTCAACTACAGCTGTTTTTGTCTTTTCAAATATAATACCAGAAAGATGAATGTGCATATAGTATATATGACAGAACTATATGTACAGCCAGAAAGGCTGCAGCCTTTATTGACAAGAGTTGAAATGCACCTGGGTTTTGCAATCTAGCATCTAGGACAGTGATATTGTCCTTAAATGCAGTTATGCTGAAGTTGCAGTTACACACATAGAATTTTAAGACAGGTGTTTATGGCTGGCTTCTCTATCAGGGAAAGAAAATGCAAATTTCCCCCTAATACTACTGTGTTTTCCCTTTTGTAACTGGTCTCTGTGGAAATGATGCTTTTTAGATTGCTTTAATAATTTCTAGTGAGGCACTTTAGATTTCAGCTGCAGCTGAGGCTTTAATGAAACCTGACTTTGACCTTAGTAATTTTTAAAAAACTTTGCTGTACACACTGAATAATAATCATTGGGTCAGTTCAGGGATATTACAGTTACAAGTCAAACTTCAATGTTATAAATTATTTTTCTTGATTCTTCTTGCTCTGCAACCTTATCCTCCATTTAACATAACTGAGGAGAATGTCACAGTTAAAAACAACCCAAACAAACAAACAACAAAAACAAACATAAAAACACCAAACAACAAAAAACAAACATAAAAACCCCAAACAACTAAAAATGCAGTATAGAGAAGGATGACAAGGTGAAAAGATTGAGGTATATGAAGTGATTTTAAAAGTCTGGTTTGCTTAAATTATTCGGTTTAAGTAGTCCAGTTTTGTTTGTTTTTTTTTTAACCCACATGCAAATATCTTTTCTTCTGCTCTGTCCTTTGAAAACAATTATTTTCAAAATTATATGCTATATCACTATTTAATCAAATATTGTAACATAGGACTAAATAGTTTATTCACCAAGACCTTTAGAAGAAGATGCCTAACCATAAATGGAATAGAGTTTTTTAATTATCTCTAAATCGGAGTGATACTTCAAAACTGATAAATCCTGGAAAGAGACTATATAATATATTTTAAGGTTAATAGTACAGCTATAATTTAAAGCATACAGCATGAAGGCTTTCTGGTATTCCCATTATGGAAGTTAAATGATTCTTTATCACTGCGTGTTTACTCTGGGTTTTAATGAATTCTGTGCTTCAGAGCTTCTGCTGGTTGAGTATGCAGCTACTCTCTGGATGCAACAAGGGATATTCAAAAAGAATTTGAAAAGAGATGGCTGTGACTCTAGTTATTCATTAATGTCTCCAAGGGCATATATTGAACTGGGGTTTTGGTTATATTTTTGGGGTTTTTATTTTGGTTGGTTTGTTGGTTGTTGGTTTTTTTTTTCCCTTGGGGTTTTTTGTTTGTTTGTTGTTTTTGCTTGTTTGGGTTTGCTTGTTTGAGTTTGTTTGTTTGGGTTTGTTTGTGGCTTGTTTGGGTTTTTAACCTTTCATAAAGGAAATTCCACTGAAAAAGACAGGTTGGCACCAAATATTTCTGAATACACCCACAACTAAATGAGTTAGGAATAATTCTCTGCAGTTTGAAATGACAAATTCTGAGACTCTCTTTTCCTCTTCTTTAGTCAAAAGATGGAACTGAATGGACCATTTACCTATTTTTTAATATATTTTTACATTTTTTAATTTTTTTAATATTTTTTTTTACTGCCTTGACTCTCCAGTGTCTGCTTTGTCTTGTCTTATTTTCCAACTAAAAAAGTACCTGTGAAATGGTGCACTTGTGTAATTTCTTCACTTATGCCAAGAATTATCAGGTAGTGTGCAGATTACTTTCCAGTACCCAAAACTATAGTAACACACAGATTGAGTTAGCTTTATTTACTTATCTTCAGAAGTTCTGAAACTGGATACTCACACTTTTCAGACTCTCTTCCCTTCCAAAAACCTATACTTGGTTTCTAAGGCCAACTGTATTGAAAAGTAGCCACTATACTAGAGTTCCCTCAGGCTGTTTGTATATTTTATCCCTTTGAAACATAATTTGAACTAACCATACTTTAATCTTAAACTCACCATTACTGTAAACTCAGCTCTACATGTAATCAGGCAGTAATTACTACCTGTAACATACACTTGAGAAAAATGGTGGCGATATTAGCTGCTTTTCAATTGAAATCCCACTCTGAGAAGCCTAAAGAGAGAGGACGTATCTTAATATACTTTTATTAATTCTAAAGAAGTTGATGCCAGGTACCTCCATGCTGTATGTATGCCAGGTATATACCATTAAGTATAGGCTTCCTATTTTAAAACAGATAATTTAAACTGTCTTCAGTCACTTCTGTTGCTGTTGAGTATATTGTATTTTGTTGGACAACTGAATACTAGTTGAATATTCCATTTCCTATTAAGCTTGACTTGTGATAAGTACATGACCAAAACTATACTTACAGTATTCAATGATTGTCATTGATCAGTCTAGTGAAGTGTCAGTTCAGTTAAAATTGATGCTCTAATATTGTGGTTGATAAGTAATAAGTCCCTAGTAGAACACAACTATTTACAAATATTTTGCAATATTTAGTATCATAGCTATGTTTTCTAGAGTATATTTTTATACAGCTGGAGATAGGTGAGGAATAATATTAAATGTTTAACAGTTCTTGATAAGAAAGCATCAGTGTAATACAAGCTTATAAAAAATCAGTCTACTGTGAATTTATTAGAAAAGTTTATAAGAAATGTTAAATATTTATCAATTATCTATTGTTTAAGAAGCTTTGAATTCTCAAATTAAGGCACTTTAACAAAAATCAATTATACAATCCAGTATAAAATGTGTAAATATTTCAATAAAATTACACTTAAGGAAGGCTGATGTGAGGCAGGAAGAGGATTTGGATTATTCAGGGATTTTTACTCAGGATCCTTTTGAATAGGTGAATGTTGTTATTAGTTTATTTGTTACAATTGAGTTGACAGGATATGGAGATCACTAAAAGATAGAAATGAGTAGGAATAATAGGAATTCTTTTACCAGAACACAGATAATCAATCTATTTACTTTCAGTTTGGGCTAAATGCTTTCTGAACTCCCACTGCAGGAACTGTCCAAATTAAGAAACTCATAAATAAAGGATAAAAGTCAGGCTTAAAGGCAAGTTTATTTAAACTGGTAGATTTGTATATGAGGTGTTAAGTGTTGACTGTGCAAGAAAATTGGGTTAATTAAAAGATTTTAATGTAATCAGGAAAAAAAGGTTTGGAAAAAAGATCAAGAGAGATTTTTTAAAGTCTGGTTTCCTTAAACTATTCAGTTTAAGTAGACCAATTATTTTCAAAATTATGTGCTCTATCATTATTTAATCCAATATTGTAACATAGGACTAAATAGTTTCTTCACCAAGACCTTTAGGCGAAGAAGCCTAGCCATAAATGGAATAGAGTTTTTTAGTTGTCTCTGAATCAGAGATTAGGTTTTCAGTTGGTATTCCTTGGTTTTTGTTTGGGCCAGACATTCTCATAGGGAGGACAAAAATAATAGTATGGTGCAACAGGTGTGAAGGGGGAAAGATGAGAATAAGCAAAGAGAGAAATACTATTTCTTCTTCCTTGAGAATTAAAGGAGCCATGTTTGGAAAAAATACAACGGAGAAGAGACGTTAAATAGTGCTGACACAAGATTATAGCTCCCTAGTTTTGAAATCTGAGAGTTGTGGTTGGGCAATGCCAATACCTGGTAATTGTTTAGAATGGTATAAGTCTAAAAGGGACCATAATTAGAATATAACTTAAATTCATAAATCTAAAGTGATAGTTTTCTTTGAGGTTTAAAACTTGGGTTATTTTTCCTTCCTGCAAGGGTCCGTGTAGGTGGGCCTTGCACCACATCCTCA
>NW_010203497.1:0-9667 GCF_000695765.1 Mesitornis unicolor
TCAGGACCCTGGGGTGAATCCCATCTGGTCCAATGACATAGAGCCCTTATATTTAATGTACCTTACTGTAATTAGTAAAGATTCACAAAATCACTTTGAATACAGTCAAGTCATTCCCATTTTTTGTGCACGGCAAAATAAAGTACAAAAGAAGAAGTGAAGTGATGATTCTGAGATGTTAAATGACTATCAGAATATAGGGTCACCTCACAGCTGGTTTGAACCCCTACAGCTGGTGTTCTCCATTTCAAACAGAGATATTATCTGATTGCTGCTGCATCTGTGTGCATCGTTCACACAATAAAGTTGCTATATCTAGCACCTCCATTGCTGAAACTCTTCCTCTGTGATAACACTATAGCAATGCTGCAGTATCTCCGATAACCAGCATATTTTTCATCCATCATTGTAAAAGAGAACAATAAGCTATTATTTGAGTGAATTTAAAGTAAAAATAAATCCACAGCTAGAAGGCACAGAAAAATGTAAATAAAAAAATCAAATAATTTCTTGCATTATGTACTAATGTGAATACATGACACACATTAAGTTAAACTAGACAAGTTATTTTAAAGTGATCTGGCCTTTGAGAGCTACTTAGTACCATTCTGCTTTAACAACAGAAAACTATCTAAAATTAAAAAATAGGACACACCTAGTATGAGAGTAAACCTAGATTCAGATTCAATGCTTAGGGTAAATAGCTTTTTTCTTTAAAAAAAAAAAAAAAAGTAACCATTAATAAGAATCAGAGATTAAGGGCATAGACTGCTTGAAACATATCAGCCTCTCAAAGAAACAAATATTTGAAATTATGTTTTCTGTTAGCACTGTTATCCAGTTCAAATTGTAATAACTCAGGATTAAAAAATAAATAAAAGCAGCAAGATAAATAAAACAACTTCGTACTTGTTTACCACACCAAGTTAACAAAAGTAATTTTTGTACTTATCAGCTATGTCAACTGAAAGAAGAAAGAAGAGTACCATTCTCTCACCAGATTCAGTGAGAAACTGTAACTATTAGACCACTGACTTGGATCCGCACCTCTTCTGTATCCTTTTGTTATGGGTATGGTGTAAAATAAGCCCTCAAGTTTGTGTTTCCTGACCTGTCAACAGCTGGGAAAGGTGGCTACATACTTTGCAGAAGGAAGTTTCCTCTTTTCTTTCAGAGCATGACAGTTTTCTAAGGGTCCTAGAAAAGTAAACCCCATAGAAGTGCAACATATCTGGCTCTGAATAATCCCCACATAACAGGATCAAAGAGTGAAGTTTGAATGTGTTAATTAGGTTTACATTAAATTCCATAATTTAGAACATACTGCCACTGTGTCAATTCCTAGCACTTAAAGCTGCATGTAAAAGTATGTCCTAACCTTTAATTTAGCCTTTTTGTAAATATGCATTCTGATAGTTTCTTATCACATGATCGCATTTTACCTTTTCCAGGGGCTCTTAACAGATCATAAACATGTAATGACTCAATATTTTGTGTTAGTGTTTGATAATTAGCTAAGTTACTGAACATAATGTACAGCAAAGTTACCGAACATAATTGAACTGTACTCTAGAAAAAAGAATGGAGTTTTCCATAATATCTATCATTACAGTATTCAGTGGTGCAAAAACATCATCTTAAAAAATAATACATTAAATAACTGAAGCATCCCCATTTGAGATCTACAATATTTAAATCCAGAATAAGCACTTTATTTAAAAGTAATCCTCACCTTTTGGTGAAAAATTCCATACACTTTAGGAATACTTTTTCAGAAGTCTTTACATCACACAGCACTTGCAAGTTATGAGGACAAATACTGATTTCAGACGCAGCTTATACACTTTCAACCCCTTCTTCCTAAGATGTACACTTGCAAAAAAACAAAATTTCACGATGTAAAGAGATTAACTGACTTGCCTTGCAACACATGTAAGCAGAATTCAGTGGCAGACAAAATCCACTCCCCTGGCAAGAGGTAACAGCCTGAGCAATGAAGTATTTTTCTACTACCTGCAATTCCTTGCTTCATTCACTACACAATTTTTTTTTAACTTCTGTAACAAATTAAACCCTATAGTTAACAATCTGTTTTATGACATGACTGACAGATCTTGGGAGCATACAGGAATTGTGTTTCTGCTTCTCCTTCCAAGTCTGATATTTGCTGTCTCTTCCCCAATTCTCCTTGTTCATATTGTCTCTCTTCAACATTCCCTTCTTACCATCCCAGTCCAGCCCTCACCTAACCAAATCCTACTCTCCCACTCCTCGTAGCAGTTTTATCACTCAGAAATCATACCTGGACCTCTTCAGATGCCCTAGACTAGATCCTATTCTTCCTCACAACTCCTAGATTTCTCAGCTGGCCAGTCCCTGCTCCTCGTCATTCCTTCCATCTCCCCTTAGTAACAAGGAACTGAAAACAGAGTTCGTAATGGAAAAAATGGGCAGCTTTCATGGACAGTTCTCCTCATCCTCAGAAAACCAGGCAGAACATTTTTTTCTGAAAAACTGCAAACACAAATTCTTGTTCTTGGGCTATTCGACACTCCAAAAATAATTCAAAGGCTGGGGAGCTGGTTACAACATGTCTGAAACACGAAGTGTGGACAATATCTAAAATCATATTAAACCATGCCTTATAGGAAGAAAAGAGGGGAAAAAAAAAAAAGATAAAGCCTTCTTCTACTATCCTGGAAAAAAGCCAGAATTAACAGGTACAGGTTCCCTAAAAATGTGCCACTAAGAAACCCTCTCATACAACAAGAACAAATATTTAGTTATTTCCAGCTGTACAACTCTTCACCTCCAAAGTCAATGAAAGCAGAAACAGCTTCCCAGAAATTGGATTATTCATTAATTAATATCATTACTTTTGCTAATATTTTTCAGTACTTTTGCAAAAAAATTACTGGTCAAGTAGCAACCATGCAGATTGTCTCTGAAGACAGTAAATGCTGGATTAAAAAAAAAATTTTAAAAAGTCCCATCTCCAGAAGAGACCCAAAATCTCAAAGGAGGTTACGAGATTTCTGATTTATTTGCCTGGAAAATGGAATCATTTGATCCATCTGGCACAGAAGGACTTGGAGGAAAACACAGCCCTTTCTTGTGGTATCTGGCAGTCTCATGAAAGGCATGAGAGTTTCTCCATAGATTAGAATGGTTTAGAAACTACTGTCCAGACCACTTCCAGAGAATAAGAGTGCGGTTAAGTGGTCAAAAGGCTCTTGACTGCAGAATGGGGGAGGAATTGTCTACTGTAGGTAGAATTATGAACTGGTCATAGAAAAGGATAATTTATACTCTTATCGACATATAAATATATAATTTATTAATATAATTTATTTAGAAAAATGCATCATATTAGTTTTATTTAATCTTTGCAAATAAGGGCCAAGAGGTAATCTATATTAGCATACAACTAAACCATACCTGAGATAAAGGATTAAAAGTGTGATAAATACTACAACAAACCTAAGTATATTGCTTCTCACTGTGGTGAGAGTGAGCCAGAATTTTTACCTCTCTGAACACCTGGTTTTGAAAACTTTTGGAAGTTTAAGAGCATGCAACTGTCACAATTATTAGAAAGTAAGAAGATACTATTCTATTCTCAGGAAATCTAAATGAGCAAGTGCACCTTGCATGCACTGTCTTACCAGAAAAAAGAAACACTTTGTTGCAGGTAGCAACAGCAAGAAAGAAGCATCAGACAGAAATATTTGGATAACATTAGACTTTGTCACCCCCAAAGATAAGCCATCTTAAGTGAAGACAGTTTTCCTAACACAGTATAACTGCCTGACAAAAACCCACCACACTTGGCAGCTAAGACATCGAGTGCAAAAAAACTACAGTGCTGAGCCCACGCACAGCTGGGCACACATGGCTTTGTGCTGCAAGAGGTAAGACTGCTTCAGAGGTCATGCTAAGCAATGCTATAGATTGAGATACATGTTCTATGTGAGCATTTTTGTGCTCCATATAAGCTGTAACAACATACAGCTGGGGTTTACTAGGCACTGTACAGAGACAGGATTGCTTGCTATTCTGCTTCTGATGAAAACAAGTTTTCAGGTTTCCTCTAAGCCTAGCTAAATATTTACATCTCATTCTTCCCGAGGGAAGAATTTTCAAGTCCAATAAAAAAAAAAATTGTAAGAAAAACTGGCTGAATAGCATCAAGAAATGCAGTTGTGGTCTTCTCCCTTTTCACCTTCTAAAGGGAGCTTTGGGAGCTGGATAAGGATGCATAGTAATTGTTGCTCAAATCAGATATGATTAAGAAAACAGATGGATGATTAAACGTGACACTGATTTTGTGCCTAAAAGAAACAGATCAAAGAGTTAGAACCTACATCTCATTTATTTTTGCTGGCTCTGTGGTTTATTTAAAACTATTATGATTCAAGAATAACTGAATCATTCACAAAGTATGTCTTCTATAGCCATGTGTAAATATTTGTGCCAAAACTCAAATTTTAAAATTATTTCAAATAACTGCCTTTCAATTGAAAAGCCTGCTAGATTTAAGTGTTGTAACTCTCTGTATATTAAACACTTAGGCAGAAAAAAGGTTTCGCAACAAGTGAATGAAATTAAGGCAGAGCTTGATAGTATTTTAACAGACATAAACTAGTTCTGAAAAAATTAAGGAGTCTTAAGAGATTATAACAAAAACTATTTTTTAATTCCCAGAATGCTCCAACTGAACATAATTAAATTGTTTTGGAATTTAAATAAGCACATTTGTTCAAGGAAAAAACTCAACATAATAACTAATATACTTCTCTCCCATAAGAAAGCATAGCCTCAACTGCATATATATTGCGAGAGCTATAAACTACTGTTCAGCATGTGCTGACTACGCTGCACTGTAAAAAAAACCAAAACAATTTTCTAAAATCTCCCTTTCAGGTGCACAGGATCCTTCTCACCAAATGTTGCCTGAAATCAGTAACAGCTAAAGTGTGCACACAAATTAGACTCAAGAGCAAAGTTAAGACACTCATCTTCACTTTCAGGACTTTTATTTTGGACAAAACTATATTCTAGGGGCTAATAGCTCCTAGTAATATTGACTGACCTCATGGAGGTGAACAGTCCAACTAGCAAAGGCAAGTGAACACTTCTATAATTTCTAGAGCCTCTGCACTTTGACAATACTCAAAAAAAGCTTTAATAAACTTTAATATATTTAAGAATTTTAAAAGAGAAATTTAAAGAAATGAGGAAACAGTAACATATACTGCAAAATCATAGTTGCTAAACTGACATCAAATACTCTTAAGTTACCAATGTAAACTTCCTTGTGCACACATGCACAGTCAACCCATCATTATATGAACAAAACTAGTGCAGTGCCAGTGCACAGACATCCAACTGACTCTAGACAAAGTCAGCCATATTTATCATGATAGGTTTTTTGGTTTTTTTTTGTTTTGTTTTTTGGTTTTTTTGGGTTTTTTTGTTTTTGTTTGGTTTGTTTGGGCTTTTTTCCATCCCTCCCTCAAGAGGGATGAGGATATAGCGAATGTCCTAGGAGCACCACAAGAAGGTGCAGTAAGGAAGGGGTTGGGCTAGATGCAATACAGAACAAATCTGATTTTCTAATGTCAAGTTAAGTTGCAAAGAAACAGGGAGCCTGTATTAGACTACTTGATTCCATCTCTACTACAGTTCCTAAATGGTGATATAATTTTATCTGTAACACGGAAGGCACAGTTTTTAGAGGCAGTGCCTTTCAGAAAACTTTAGTCTCTTTTAAAACAATTTTCCATTTTCAATAAATGGTTTGCTCTACAGTTCTATGTCACCACTTTTTAATTACAGACTTTTTTAATTTACAGAACTTCATTCATACAGTTTTGCAAGATGCTTTGGAGGACAGACTGTATGACAAACAAAAACCTCCCAAATGTGTTTTCCAAACCAACGCAAAAAATGGCAGCTTTTCACAGAATCATAGAATATTAGGAGTTGGAAGGGACCTTGAAAGATCATCCAGTCCAACCCCCTGCCAGAGCAGGATCACCTAGACTATGTCACACAAGAACACGTCCAGGCGGGCTTTTCTAACTGTTTAAACAATGCCTGGCCTATAGAAATACAGAACACTAGAATTCCTAGTGGCAATTGTTTTGACTGTGGATTCCACCTTCGGTCTGAAAGGGGGCAACAATAAATCTTTGTAAAAAATATTATAATAACTACCTGTATATGAAAACTCATTTGCCTTGAATGCTCAGTCACACAATGAATTAAAAGATACTAAGTGAGCAACTTCAAGAATGCAAATACTGACACACTGTGGACAGATGAAGTAAAACACGATGATACAGCTGTGTTAGCAAGCACTTGTCCTATCATGAGTGATACACACTTATTAAGCTTTTTTTTTTAAGTTATTCATGTATGAATTCATGCCAGAAATAACTGGAATTATATAAGTATGACTAAAAACCCATAACTATTTTTAATGCCAGTGTATACTTTCAAATACAGATCTTATCAAGATGTAGGAATAAAACTAATCCATTGAGTTCAATCAATTTCACTGACTCAGTACAGACCAGAACAAAATTTTAAAAGTAAGTATATATATATATATATATATTTTCACTAAATTTACCTGAGTGAATTCAGAATAATATCAGTGTAAATCAGGTAATTCGATAGGCATTCCTAGCTGAAATTAACACATCAGAGGTGAAGGGGCGGGATTATAATATGTCTCTGGTCTCAGCATCTACAGTAACAGATCAGGCTGTCCTTGCACAGCCTGCAGTTCTACACCTACTGAGCCAATACAGCACCTTGCTGCCCCCGAAACGTTGATGTCACACTTTCCTAGTCCTTGGACTGCACAATTAAACCCTCTGAGCATTCACCAGATGTTTCCATTCGTCTGTCTGACTCACTAACCCAACAGAAAAGATCCAGATTATTTCTTCTTTTCCAGAGTAGTTCTGCCATTTTAGCAAACAAAATTAAGCTTGCAAAGAGGTCTAACAAGTGCAAGGGCTGCTACAGACAGTCAGAATAAGCTCTGGGCCAGGATCAAGGTGGAGAGGCTGCAGTGAAAACCTTTCCCTTTTTGGATGTAGGAGTTGTTAAACTGGCACAGACGTCTCAGGGAAAGCACACACTCAAAGGCAAAATATAAAAATCAGTCTGAATGGCTTTTTTTAATCATAAATGAAAAAAAAAACCTAGACATTACTTCTCAGATCTCAGGATGAGCTCTGCTAACGGTGAAGTTATCTTTTTGTAATTTCCAGATAAAAATCTGGATGTCACTGAATACAACCAAATATCCCCCAACTTTTCTTCCTGGTAGCTTTCTTTCCCGCAGAGCAGCCTCACAGGTCAGACATCTCCCTTCTCTGTTTCCCCAAATCTTCTGCATTATGTAAGCAAGGTTTTCAAACCATTCTCCTTTAATTTTATGCTATGTTTCCAAATCATACTGGTTTTCATTTTTATAAGTGTAGGTATGTTTTATGACTCTATGGCAAACACATTCATTCTATTCCAGAAAATCTATAACATGATGAATGAATAAGCAAGCACAAAAAAACCTGGCAAAACAGTAAGCTACAAAGAGAAGTTTACAGCTGAGGAATTTACTTCAGTCATATTATTTCTTCTATTTCCCTCACTGTAATCCATCTGGATTTCAATTTATGTGAAAAAAAGGTCAGTTTCTACTACTATAAATCCAACACCTTGCACTATATCCCTATTAGCAGGCTAATACTGCATAACATCCAAGTTAGTAAAAGAAAAACAATAAAGCTTACCTGGAACCCATTTAATCTCCATTCCTATATCCTTTTCTTCCTGTTTTCTCTCTTTTTCTTGGATACTTTGCAAAAGTTCTCTGTACTTGGCAATTTGCTCTTCATCATCTTTTTGGCTTTTCCTGGGTTTGTCATCTTCCATTTCATGAGCTACATCATCACCTAGAAAGAGAGAGTAAAACTATCATAGACAGCCTCAAGAAAGTGATCAATTGAAGCTAATGTTTAGGAAACACGCCTAAGGCACATACATTGTTTCTAAAAAATAATCTAAAATATTTTCATCTATTATTCCCCCCAAAGAATAACCACTTTTAGAAGTCCTCTACTTAGACTAAATTAAAACAACATCTGAAAAGGTCTATCTAGCAAAGGAAATCACTGATAGGACACAGCATCCTTTACTGCATTTTAAAATCATTTGTTTCAGAGTCCCTTACAGCAGAGTAGTACCTAAATCTCAAAAAATAGTTGTGTAAAGCATTTTGAAAATAGTGCTACATTTTAAGAAATAAACCTTGCAGGATTCTGTATCAGAATTATTCAATGCCTTAACCTTCAGTGACTTGCTGGATGGAAAGCGCATTTTTTCCTCCCTGTTTTTTTAGAAAAATACAATTACCATGTGACTTACAGTAAGCTTTTAAACAAATGTCTAGAGACAGAACAGGCTTTTAGGGCTTTAAAGATGCTGCAGCTCCTTGAACTGTAGAAAATCAGGTTTAGGGCAGGCTCCTTTTTTCTATTTCTCTGGTTTAGCAGTAAAGCCATGCTTCCTACAGTACTGAGTTGCATGGGCAGGATAACTGGTGTCCAGACTGCAGTTGCAAGGTAACACAGCGCGACCTCTGGTCTTCGGCTAAAACTTAGGTGTGACACTGTCGTTCTCTCCCACATCACAACACATCACAAGCAGCTGACTGCTGGCTGGGAGCAGAAATCTTCACTGTTCAGTTAACTGCAGCTCCTTTTCCACTATCCTCATCAGTAGCTGGGAAGAGGAAGGCATCTACTCATGCAGCAAGCAAAAAGCATTCAGTTTTTAAGACATTAAGAAGCCATTTTGTTGTTTCTTCTTCCTGGTATCACGTAAAAATGAAAAGTAAAGCTACACTAGGATGGGAACTGAAGAAATCCTTAAGCTAAGAAAGGCTCCCTTGAGACTGGATAAGGGGCTACCAATTTGTATTTATGACTGTTTTCACTAATTTTGCTAGAAGAAATCTAAGTGGCAATGCCTACTGTAATACTTTCTCATTTAGACAGAAAGTGCATTTCTTTTGTCAAATGTTCAACATCACCTTCAAAAAAAGCCTTAAGAGCTTTTTTCATTCTGTACCCAAATAAAGAACACTTGACAACAGCTGCAAGAAAGGAAAATGAGCTGAATATGTTCTCAAAGTTTGTTCAGAGTTCAAATAACCTCGTCACTAGCTTTCAAGTACCACGCTGTATTGCACAACATGAGGAACCACTTTCTGATGGATATTAAGGCAGTAATGCTTTCTGCCAATAGCTTGTTCAAAGACTTTCTGAACAAAACACACAAACAAAACAAAAAGTTCTGGTGCATTAACAGCTGCACTGCAAGACAAATACAATTAATAGAAAAAATCTTTACCTCTGAAGGAAGAAAATGTAAAAGCAGATGAAATTTGAGGCATAAAATACAAGTATATTATTCTTTTTTTTTTTAAGAGAGTAGTAACAGAAATGCTAAAAGAACTAAGAAGAAAAAAGTTAAAATCCTGAGGCAGGTCAGAAACATTCCAATACAATAGTTTGAGGGTTTGTTTTTAAAGACTGTAATACATAAAAAATATAAACAAATCACAGAATCACTTGGTTGGAAAAGACCT
>NW_010203498.1:0-33041 GCF_000695765.1 Mesitornis unicolor
GGGGCTCCCGTGCTCCCCTTCGCCGCAGAGGGGGCGGCTCCCCCCAGGGCAGGCCGGCAGCGGCCTCGCGTTCGGGGTGCTTCCCTGGCGTCGTTCGCCTGAGGGGTTGCCTCGGTGTTCTGCCGTCTAGGACAGTAGTCGTGTTTTCCTGTGTCTCTGCCTTAATTTCTTGCCAGCGCTTCATAATCGCTCTTTGCGCTGAGTTAGCCCCTAAAAGCCTGAGTCAGGGATTAGGGCCCAGTTGGGTGTTCTGCTGTGTGTCTCTAAGATACTCAAGTGAATAAATGAATTAATTACTGCCTACGCTTTGTAGTAAAGGTTATTATTAAAAAAGCTAAACGTACCTTTTTTTTAAACACGGCAAATATTTCTATTGTACTGTTCAGTTGAGCGTGAAAACAGTTGTGGCTTCTAGCATAGAGCCTCTAAACTTTTTGGCAGCTGGATTGCTGTGCACATTATTTGATCTGTGGAGGTGGTACTTCAGCACAGCAAAAGAGAAAATTAACTTAAGGTTTCTTTAGTAAATATTAAAATTTTAACATGAGGTATCAATCCTCGCTCATAACCACTTGGCCGGGAGTGCTGACTGGGGAAACCCATGCATAGTCATATTGTCAGTATAGGGTTCTGACCAGGAAATGGGCTTTGTCATTCTCAGTTTTGTTTTTCACTGGCCTCAAGATGTGTCCTTATGATTAGCATAATATTCTGATCTTTCATATGAAGACAGTTGTGCAGTGTTCCTTTTTCAAAAGTAAAAGATGCATTTATGCTGCTGTCATTCATTAAAACATCTGCCAGATTTCCCATTTGGGTAATTCAAAAGTCAACAACACCTCCATTTTTAACTTGTCCCAGTATATTGAGAAAACAGTTTATTAATTGGTTATGTACAAACTTTGGCGATGCCAAAAATGTTGGAAGTGGGAATAATTACTGCTCTGTTCATTACTGGGGTTGTTAACTTTGTTAGTAACTACTTGCCTTAATTGTTTTTGTTATCATTTAATAGAAAACTGTACAAGAAAGGCATCTTTAGGAAGGCACACAGTAGAGTGCAGGCTATCACAGTAAAAAATAGAATTAATGGGGAAATGCAGGCTGGAATTCATCTGTGTTTTCTTTGATGCCTACGTACTGAGTTATAACGGTAAGTCAAATAAAGTAGGGAAGGTGCAAGATGTACACGTGCAGGTAAAAAATGCTGTGTATCGGGAAACAGGTAATTTCTTGAGTATTTTTTGAGTTTGCTGATGCACTTAAATGGCCTACACAGTGAATAAAACACTGCTAGGCCATGCTAAATTTTAGCTACTGACATCTATCCAACAAATCCTGGAACATATGCTTGGTACCTAAAATAACTACTGTGAATGGCTATTTTTCATACAATAGCTCAAGGTTATGGCTATCGTTCTTGCTTATTAACTGCTTACACATCACATTTTTCATTAGTGTGGGAGATGTTGGTAATGTCCACTTCTAGACAAGTGTCCTGTGGTAGCAACAGTTGCTAATGAGCCTTCAGTTCATAACACCTGTGTTCCTTTGCTGCTTTTAGCAGAAAGATGTCTCTGTACTTCATGTAGGAAACCAATGTTTGATTTTTATCTCTTTCACTCCTCCCTCTTTTTATCTCTGCTGAAATTACATGTGTAGCCATTGGTTTCTTTTACAACACTGATCTTTTTTCGTGACAGCTTCCCTCCATTTGCCATCAGCAGACACATAATAAACCACTCTAGTTTTGGTGAATCCCAAATTCATAGATTCTTCAGAGGCTATGAAGGGTTGCCATGTTGCAAACTACAAACCTTTAAAAAACGCTACAGATAGGATTCCATGTTGCTGCTATCAGAGCAGTGACAGTTACATTGCTAGCAGTGACTGCCACATACTTCCAGGTCAAACATCTTCACAGAAGGTTATTGTGTATCTTATAACTGACTGGGGGAAGGCAGGGGGAGTGGGGGTGGGGGTGGAATTTCATGCATTTTGTCTCCTAAAACATATGCTTAGCTTTTTGGATACTTAATGAGTTGAAGTTGGGCTTTCATTTTCTAGTCCATTTCAATATGCTTCTGAAATTACAAATTCTGGCCTTGAAAAAGGAGAAGAAAAAAACCAAGAATAAAAAAACCCCCTGACATGCACACAGCTGTTTTACACAAGATATTTAGCAAAAGTCTTTCATATGCTCAAGTATTGGGTAAACATGCATGCATGGACATGTTATGTTGTAACGATTGCTGCCATGTGTTTGAAGATGACAGATTGGTGGTGACACTGGCAATAGAGATATTCATTGTTACCAGAAATATAAAATACTTCCTTGTCCTTTTTTCTTATTTATAGAACCGCTCAAAGAAATGCTGAGTATAATCAACTTTTTTAATATCAGAAGAGTTTGTGGTGTGAGAGCAATCATTTGTAGCTCATATTAAGGCAGTATCTCTATGTAGGGTTTAAGATTCCTAGTCTAGAAAGTGCAGCAGTCTGTTAATGTCTTTCAAGATTGAAGAGTTGTTAGAGCTGTGGAAAGTATTGTTATAGCACAGAAAGGAGCCAGCCTTACAGAACTTCCCAAGCAGGCACAGTTTTTTAACATCCAAGCCCAAGATCTTGCTTAAACAAGTGTTTATTTGGACTCTTACACAAAATTATGCGAATGCTTATCTGCTGGGAAACCTAGTTAAGGTAACTTTTTCTCATCTGCTGTCCTCAATGAAGAATAGGTTTTACTTGGGTTTTTTTTTTTGATGAATAAGAGAGGATGAGCTGGGAGTTTTTTCTGTTTATTGTGGGTATTGCTGTATTGATACCCATTTTTCTTTCCAATATTTATTTTTAATTGTAGTACCAAAATCCCTAGAATCAAATACTAGATCTTTGTATGCAAAGACCAGGATGGGTGCAAATTGTTCATTGTGTCTGCAGTAGACAGTTTTATGAACAGTTTGGTTTTGAGTAATGGCTGTTTAGCTCTGCTGCATGTTAGGGGGTCTTGCTTCTGGGAAGGCTTGAAAAGAAGATTTGGGTTTTGGGGTGGGTTTTTTTTGTTTGGTTTGTTTTGTTTTACCAGGTAATTCAACATTTCATTTTCTGTTGGTGATTGTTGCCTGCTGCAGCATTGAAATTTGACTGACACTTATGTTTTCTGAAATGGAATAAAAAGTATTCCTTGCATATTATTCCTCTGGAAATACTGGAAGAAAGTGATAAGTTTCTGCTGGCCTTTTCTTCCCTGACTTGCCTGGATGGTTGGGTGGAAGATTAAGAATTGCCCAGAAGTGTCAAATAGACATTTCTGCTCCGTACTTGAGAAACACATGATGTGAAATGATGATGATATTGTAATGCAGGGTAGTTGCAAACTAATTTTGGAGCAGCCATTGAATCTAGATGTTTTAAGATCAGCAATGAGTTGCCAGTAAAATTCACCGAACTTGTAATACAAACAATATATTTGAGAACACCAAGGAAGCTTCAGTGGACTGAAGGAAAGGTAATGTGAGATATATTGGATATTGCAGGAAGGTAAAGCTTTTCAGCCTTTTCAGTTGAAAATGGTTTGCTTGAGATTCAAATATGGAGGGAACTGAAAGAGTGCAGGAATTTCACTCGCTGAATCAGTTAAAAATAGGTCCCTTTAAGCTGACTTGTAGTTCTGTGGTAAAGCTCATATATTTGTTTGTATAAGAGCTTTTAATTGGCATGCACAACTTCTCCAGGAGAAACTAAAATGACAGCATGTGCAATGTCATTGATTTTTATTTATTCCTTTGTAACTCAGAGTTGCATTATAATACTGAGGGGAGAAAGGAGTTGCTGAGATGTGTTTTATGGTGATATCTTGTAGAAATTGTATTGACTTTTCATAGCATTTTTGTTAGTGATCTTGAGAGTAGATTTTATTGCTCCAGTTTGCAGCTGAGCTAGGATTAGTATAGAAGGGAAGTAATGGATAGCGGAGGGCCTTAATCACTTGATCAGACTGAATGTGAAGAGTGTAGATTTTTACCAAATCCACATATGAACTTGTGTGTATCTCTGAGGGATTCTTACTTTTTTTTGTAGTTCAGTGCCTTTTATACCTGTGAAGGACAAGATAAAGTTTCTTAGTCATTGCTGTGGTTACTGCCCTGGGTTTGCTGGGTTATAACTAGTCTTCTCCAACTGTGGTCTGCAGACTGAATGCTTTCTGAGTAGCTGGTGCAGTGAGTAAGCAGTTTGTGCACAGGGACATAGTAAGTAGTATTTTTTAAAATAAAATAAAAATTAGAAGTGCAGTATGGTTCGCAAAAGGTTTCAGAGGTAAACACTAGTCTGTTTCTGCACAAATACCCCTTGCTTAGATTTGTTTTTGTTTGTACTTTGAATCCTAGATCAGACTCGAGTTGGTGTAGAGTAGCAACTTTGTAGGAAAGAAGGGTGGCTCAAGCAGCTCTGTTGTGAGGTAACTGTTGCCTTTGCAGTTTAAGACCAGAAACAACTTGTCTTCAGAGACTGTTCACTAGAATGAGAGGAATAGGTAAAGCTCTACCATTATTTGTATGCAGTCAGACATTCCTGTTGTAGATGCATGGACAGAGCTACTTGAGTGAAATATGTTAAAATAGAAAAAAAAGAACCTCACCCCACAAAACAGTAAAGTCAGGCTGTGTGAGATGGAGTCTGAGTTTCACTGACTGAGAGGAAGAAATTGAAGAAGGATACATTAACTGAATGTGGGCTCCAGGTGTATGCTAGTGTGCTTAGAAAGGGCTAATAGATCTGGGCTGTTCCTGAGTGTGGGGTGCAGAGCATTTCTTCTGTAGCTGGCATTGTGAAAAACGCTGGAGTATGTCAGGATCCTGCAGGCATCAGCTAACAAGGTTTTAATGGTAAGCTGAAGGGCTCAGTAATGACTGATGGTCAGAAAGTAGCCCTTATGATAAAACTTAAACTAAATATAATTGGAAAAAACGAGGGTGGAGAGGTAGCAATCATAGATGAACAGAAATAGATTTTATAATTTGTTTTTTGGCGTAACAAACAAAAAACCGGGATCCAGTGACTGAAAGAGCCATGTGAGTTCATACTGAAGTGATGCTGGTTTTAAATTGTAACACTTCCCAAGGACCATTCTGAATTCTGTTTCTAGAAACTTTTAAGTAGAGATTGGTTTCCCACTCACAATTTTGTTAGTGCAAGCTGAGAACTGATTCAGAGAAGTCCAGCAATTGAGTCAAATCTTCTACAGAGCAGAGGGGAGATCCAGCTTTACTGTGCCATCTGCCAGGAAGCCGTTATACCGAGGTTTCTGCCCTTGGAGCGGTTTTCCAAAAAACAACACAAGTTGATCTTGGGCCTGTTTGGCATTTTAGTTTCTCCAAACTATCTAGACCATTTCAAGACTTGGATGATGATGCTGTGAAACTCCTTGACAGAGCTAACTTCACTTATTTATTGTGCCTTTTCCTAAGAGAAAGAGCAGTGACAGGTTGACCAATAACTAGCTTGTCCACTGACTAGTTTTGACACAGAAAATTTCTTTAGTGCAGCTCTGTTTTGGTAAATTCTTCTTAAGAGTGACTTTGTTGGTTGCTTTGGTGTCTTTCATGTGGAGGCTTTTGTGAGTCCCAGGTATACAGGTCCTCTTCAGAAGCAGTCAGGAATTCAAACACAGGTGCACACATGTGCTTGTCCTGAAGGTGTGTAACAACCTGAATTGGTAGACATTTCCTTTTGTACTTACTGTTAATTGCAACTGTTACTTTTTAATAGACTTTACATCTTAAAGCTGGTTTGTATTTGGTGTTCCAGCAATTCAGTTTTCTACTCCTTGAAAATGTACATTGGGCCTTGCTCTTGTCTGTGACCAGTAATGTCATTATTGGAGTCTGGCAAGAAGAATCATTCTTGCAGCACAGCTTTTCTATAGCTATGCTTGTTTTGTTAGGTTGCAGTAACAGTTGTGGATTGGGAAGGGGTTCATTAACAGTCTTGTGAGATCATCAGGGGCTTGGTACAATTCTGCAGTCTTACCAGGTACCTTCCTCATTTAATTTTCTTCTTGAACATACCAGGTTAGTAGACTTTGGAGAAACCATACCAAATCCTACATTGCAGTCTGAGAGCAAGAGCCTGTAGTAGATAAGTCAGTTGTAAAGTTGCAACATCTTTCTGGACTCCCTACATGGTGGGTGGTATCAGCTTCTCGGGGAAGGCAGCAGCACTTGGAGCACACATAAATGACTACTGAATGCTGCTTGTCTTCAGCTCTGCTCTGCAGAGTTACCATTCATCATTCAGGTGGGATTGCATGTCTTCACTGGTGAGTCCTAGGCAGTGCTTTCCTGGGCTCAAGTTAAATGCTGCTAACCTGCAGTTTTCATCCTGCAAGGGGTACAGCTGTGGGTGGGAGAATTGGCTCCCCAGCATTGAAGGGATGCATGCTTTGGAGAGCTGAAGCCTGAACTGCCAGGTGATGATGCCGTTAGTCTGTAAGCAGATGTTTAACAAATGCATGTGTAGGAAGATAGCTGCTGGAGAAACTTTTCTCCTTTCAACTTACAGATACTCATGTTAGAGCTACTACAAAACACTAAAACTTCATTTATGTATTTATAACACACAGGTATTATATTAATTCTGGCACTGTTGGGCCAGAAAAGTGTTAGTTAAAATGTATTATATTATTTTTCCTCTCTTTGGACCTTTTAAGATTCTCGCTGTCATTTGAAGAATTTTAAGAAGTGTATTTTGAAAGCATATCTAGCTATGGAGAGTAAGTTGGTAGCACTGGAGTAAAGTTCATCTGCATATTAGTAGTGTCCAGTGTTAACTACTGACCTCACGTAGCAGACATGACTTTTTACAGGTTTAAAACTGAAGAAGTAATGACTCTGAGCTGCGCTAGGCTCAGCTGTTAGTTCTAATTTTGATCGACTTATTGAACTAATGCTCTTTAAAGATGCCTGTGTTTCCTGGAAACTTGCTTTGATGCTTTTTAGTGTAGGTCAGTTTGTACTTGTTTATTATGGCTTTTATCTAGTTGTTCCAGGTGCATTAGGTACGCTGGTATTGCCTTTTATGTAGTGGGAAGCTATCACTGTGTGGGTGTGTTGGGTTTTTTCCCTCCTCTGCCTCTTTTTTCTCATGATGAGCTACATTTTGGTCCTTGAGCGATGAAAAGTTCTACCTCTGGAGGGATGGTTTTCCACTGCTGCTTTTCCACTGGCATCTTTTCCTGCCTTTTCTGTTTCTTGTAACTCCTTTGAGGAGGTGAACTGTCTTGCTTAGAGCTGGAAATCTGATTCGGATGAACTGCACATTCCTTTTGATAAAAATAATTATCCTCCTGAAAGTCAAGCATTTAATCTTTATCTTCAGAGCTGCTGCTTATTGCTGTTCAGAAGTTCTTCTGGCTGTTCCTTTTCCTTGTATTCTGTGTTAATGTGATCCCTTTATGCTCTGGAATTTCAGGCTTTCTCTGGCCTTGTGAACGGTTAAGTCACAGTGAAAAATGCAACTGTGCTTAACTTTGCTATTTTCATTCACTGCAAAGTTAAAAGCATAAAGTGAAATCACTGTAGACTGATTTTTTTTCTGTTTTTACTTTGCACTGTATTAATAGAAGCCAGTAGTAAACCAGTTTATGTGTATTTATAATAGCTTATTTTTCCTCAATACTCTCAGGGAGCTGTAGAGAAAATTACACCCTCACCCCCCTTAAAAAAAATTAAAATTATCGTTCCAAGGGTTTTATGTGGTTTTCATGTATAAATAATTTGTAACACCTGCGCAGTCCAAACTTCAGCCTCAGTTCAGTACAGCTGCACGGTGACAGTTCCCTGGTAGCAACGTGTTATGTTTTGTGTTACTTGTGGAAGCCTGGACAGCCGAGTGGCTCTGTCTTGGGATTCGCCCAATTCCCCCGCTGCTCTGAGGAAGAGATGTCACTTCTTAACTCGGTGTAGATAGGCAGTTGTGCCTGACTCTGACTTTACAGGTTTTGAATTTACCAGTATGCCTTTTTACAGAAGAGGCAGTTTTGGCTGTCTCTTGGGTTTTGGTCCGTGCTCTCTCTTTGTGTATGATAAAAAGGCCTTGAATCAAGAAAAGGTTATAAATGTTCGGCGAACTTAGGATGCTTTCTGTTAGTTTGTCATGGTGTTTATAATGTTTTTAGTGCTGCTGTTCTCTGCACAACTACTTTCAACATTACCCTTCGTTAAGACCCTTTGTTATTCCCTGATTCCATATACCCTTTTTCTTTAACTTGAAGACCTAGGAGACTGTTTTACTATGAAATAATATAGACAGAAATAATATGGTTCTCTACATCTCCTGTTTGATTTTTACTTTTATACTGAAAATTAAAGCCTTGATGTACAAGTACTGTTTAAAGTGCATGAGTTTGAAAAAAGTTGTGTAAGAACTCTTACAATTACTTGCTCGAGGTTCAGAATGTAATGTACTTTGATCTTGATTCTTTTCAGACTATGAGAAGACAAAGAAATGAAGTTGTTGTGGAGTTGAGAAAGGTGAGGTGATCTGTCATTATTCTTGCCAAATAGGGTTTGGCTATGTTGGTATTTCAGTAAAATGTAAGAATTTTTGTTAAAGGCTTTAAAAAAATACCGTTGTGTGGTCTTTCTGTACTCCACCATTGCTGAACTGTCTGTTTGTCTCAACTAATTCTCTGAAGGTACTTTGGTTTAGAAGGAAGTTCTAAAGTTATCAATCTACTGTACTAGATGTTCTATAATTTTTGTCCTGGAAAAAAAATCTTTTCTGATTTATTGAAGGGAATAGTTCTTGCTTTTCCAGCTAAGTTTTTAAAACCTTACAAAAAAACTTATGTTTTCTTCCTTTGAAAATCAGATATTCCTGCTAATCTGTAGACAGAAAGCAGTTTTCTTTCCCAAAGCAGTAGTTCAACACACAAACACACAAATAAGAGTGGGAGAGTGTGTGTGGGAAGGTAACACTGTTTAGAATTGTTGGAAAACTAGCTCTTGAGGTGAAGTAACCGTAACTTGAATTGTTTTGCTTCTGGGATAAATAGAAAACTGGCCTCTGAGAATTGCCTTGTCTTGTTATAAATAATGACAAATAGGTTGTAGTGTTGATGGATGTGTACACATGAAACTTCCAGTCCAGGTAGTTACTGCTGTAGATAAAGGTGGATGGAGGGTTTCTCTAGGAAGAAGTGGTTTCTGAAATGCTTTTCTCTGTGCAGCCCTTTCCACCTTCTTGAATGTTGGAAGTTTTAACAGTATCAGTGAAAGGATGTTTATGATGCTTGTTTAAAACAGAAACTTCTATACCTTCTCAAGACCACACACACACCCTAAATCAAACTTCTAAAGGTATTAAATCATTTTTCTCTTTAAGAACAAAAGAGATGAGCATCTCCTAAAGAGGAGAAATGTTCCTCATGAAGATATCTGTGAAGATTCTGACATAGATGGTGACTTTAGAGTGGTAAGAATTAACTTCATTCTCGAGCATGTCTTTTTTAATATACTTAAAAGACATTTCTGATTTCTAACTGCTTTTTGTCTCTGTTTTCTAGCAAAACACTTCATTGGAGGCAATAGTACAGGTAAAAAAAAGTTCATTGTTGGAATACTTTTCATGTCATGGTGGCAGATATGTGAAAAGTCCAATTTATGTTTTATTTTAGAATGCTTCGAGTGACAACCAGGGTATACAGTTAAGTGCTGTGCAGGCTGCAAGGTAAGAACACACTTTTCTCAGATACACTGTTTTTATTCTTATTCTGTCATGCTCTTTAATTCAGAAAATGTTCTGTCTTAACTAGAAAGTGTCATTTACTGATTCTTAAGAAAGAAAAGTTGATCAACAGAACTTTACAAAAAAACCCCCAGATCTCTGGAGTAATGAGGATTTTCAGTATGTATAAATAAATACGAAGATTTATCTTAGTGCGATACTTGATGCTTCTCAAGTAGAGTAAAAAGTATAATTGGCAGGACTACAAGGTCTTTAGCTTGAAATACAGAAAGAACTGGCATAATCCTTTTCCTAGTTCTGTTATGGATCAGGCCACTTTTCGCTTTGGGAGGAATTCTGGGTAGTTGCACATATTCAAGAAGCGATCCTAAAGTACTCTTATAAATTTTGCTTGTGTAAATTTAATATTTAACTGCTGTTTCATGAGTTACTGGTGGTTTTGCTGTAGCAGAAAAGCTCTATCTTTATTTTTTTTACACTCTGTGGTCAAGGGAGCTGATTCAAGTGCAAGAGAAGTCTTCCAGATCAAAGAGAAGTCAGGAGAATTGGAAGTCACTTTGACTTTTGGGAATTAATGTATTTGAAACTGATAGGGGAAAGAACAGTTCCTGTGCCCTTCTCCATTGGACAACCTGCCTTCATTAAAAAGTTTCATTAACTCAGGGTAGCATCATGTATCTACACTATTTACTGTAGCTGATCTAAACCAGGTTGGTACACTGAATGAAGCCTGGTTTAAAATGAAATGGGAATGTCCATGTAGCGTTATGATTGAATTACTTTGTGAATCTTTGCTCTCTGATGTTATTTTATTAGTGAAGAAGAAACAAGTTTCTGCCTTTCCTGTCAAAGCAGCTAGGATCTGTTTCTCTCCCATGTTGGGTGGAGAAGGAAGAAGCTACAAGAGGGTGTAACTTAATAACTCTAGTGATCTTTATTTTACTGACTGGTAAAAAACTTCGAAAACAGTCACAGAATTCATAGCAGCTGAAACAAGCAATGCATGTTATGGTTTCAGTTTTTCAATACTTCAGTAATTCAGTAATGTTTAATTTTGAGGACTTGTTACTTTCACTTAAAAGTAGAGAGAACAAATCCTGCTTGGTCTTTGAGAGTAAGAGAGAGACACTGAGAAAAGAATCTTCCCAGCTCAGTAGGTAGTGCAGCACTGGAACAGTTCATTCAGGGATGTTGTTGGATCTCCGTGCTTGGAGGTTTCTGAAATTCAACTACAGGAAACTGTTACAGACCTGATCTAGTGTCAGCAGTCATCCCGCTTTGAGCATGAGGTCGGACCAAAAAGCCTCCAAGAGATCCTTTCCAGTCATGACTTGTCATTCTGTGAATTTTCTGTTAAGTCTTGTGTTTTCTCCTTTTCTTAAACAGAAAGCTGCTTTCCAGTGATCGCAATCCACCAATTGATGATCTAATAAAATCAGGAATATTACCTATTTTAGTGCACTGTCTTGAAAGAGATGACAAGTGAGTATTTCTAAAACTCAAAACATTTAATTGTTGCAAGAATTCTTGGTATTTAGTTGATGTGCCTATACTCTCTGATTTGAAAACTCATGTTACATTTTTTTTTCTTACTTTGCAGTCCTTCTTTACAGTTTGAAGCTGCATGGGCTTTGACAAACATTGCCTCTGGAACCTCTGAACAAACACAGGCTGTAGTTCAATCTAGTAAGTCCGACAGTATTTGATCATTGATAAAGCACGCACTGTAGCTTCCACAAAAATAAGATCATCTGAATGATACTGTAAAGAGCATCCACACTCCTGTTCCTCTCTATCTCAAGCATGTTCACCAATCCATATGTTAGGGTTGATCCTTTCATGCGATAGCTAGGATGGTTGAAACTGAGTTGTCAATCACAGGCCCGTCGCTGAAGGACCTGCCCATGAAGTTTCCTGCCAGATGTTCTACCTCTTCTCTGGCAAGCAGCATCAGTTGAAGCGCACACCTGCTTTTGTTCTTCATTTTCTCAGATTTTAAATTCAGTTGGGTTTCCTAATGGTGAGTAATCTCTTCTGGAAACTCATATCATTTTAGCAGCGTTGATACCTGCTGGTTTCCAGTTCTAGAACTTTAAAAGAAATGGGGGGAAAAAACCCTAAAACCACCCCCGCAAAAAAGAAACCCAAACCAAAAAACCTTGGAACAAAACCAAGCAAACTCCCAGAAAACTCCCATGGAGGGATTTCCTGTCCTTCTGTGAAGAGGGAGGAAAAGAAGCAGACGAAGTCCAGAGGGTGCCTGACATCAAACTCTCTTCCAAAATCAAGTTGAAGAAAAACTGCTGTCCTTCATATTTTGAGGAATCTAAAGCATGGGAAGGAATTGTTGTTGGACTTGGAATCTGAGTTGCCAGCAAAGCAAACTTTCTTCTGTACTCTAAACGTGTCCTAAGTGCCACTTCTGTTGGTAAAGCACAGCTACGTAGAAGTGTCTGCAGGCTTTTTGAATTGTATGAGTAAACCAGTAGAGCTTCTTGAGACCCATAGAAGAATCAAATGTACAGTAAAACAGGGTTTTTTTTTTGTCTAAAACTTAAGGAAAATATCCACAAGGTTCACATTACATCAGATACAGGTGGCTGTAATGGTTGGAATCAGAGTTGCATTGCAGTGCGTGCTGCTGCTACCATTGGACGTGCTGTGCTTCCAACAAGGAAAAGACACAGAATTGTACTTGATCTTTTTGTGTGTGTTCCCCCACCACAACCATCATATATTGACTTTTTAGAACTACTTGGAACTTTTATTTACTGTAGTAAGCATGGTTTCTAAAAACGTGTGGTGATGTTTGTGTTGAAATGTCAATATTTGTTACCTGTCTTCCATGACTGACTTCAGTGATCAAAGGAGATTGTTTTTTGTTGGTGGTGCTAAGCAGTCAGGCTTCTCACAGTTTGTATATTATTGGCTTTATAGCTTGAAGAAATACATGCTCATCAGAAAGCTCTTAGCACCACCTTTTCTGTTAAATGACTGGGTGCATTTCAGAAGTCTTTAACTGGAAAAATAGGTTAATTCTCTGCAGCAGATGTGAAAGACTTTAAGGCAGGTGACTTCAGCTTAAAGAATTTTTTTGAGTTGAATATATGCTTTGAGATTGCATTGGTTGCAAGATCCGTTGCTCTTTTGCTTTTACAAACTCTGTGTTAAATGCCTGTTAACTTTGATGTAGCTAGGATTTGACCATTACAGTACGTATCTTTGCTAATACTTTTAACTTTTTCCAATCCTCTTCTTCCTTTCCTAATTACATCCTGAGTTTTCTGTTGGAGATCTGATTAGTATATAAAGTGCCCCACACCTTTGATATAGAACTCTTTTTTATTTAAACCTAGCTTGTCAATGGATTGAAGATAAGTGCCAAATACAGTAATTATTTCTTTCCGTGATGATCTCTGGTTTAGCTAGGTCTGCATGTATGCACTAAACTAGCTAATTTCATAGCTATAATATATGAAAGTATATATATGAAATAATCTTGTAATGATTGATTTCAATGGAAAAGATGGTCTGTTGTAATATTTCCCAAAGTACTTATTAATATATTTGCTGGGGATGTTTTTTCTCCTTGTATACAGGCATTGTAAAATGATTTTATTTATTAGGAAATAAGAAACCTATTGTGATTTTTTTGTTTCTCTAGCAAAAAAAGTTTTTATGTTGTGATCTGAAGTAGATCAGTGTTTCTTACAGGCTAAACTTTGTAACTAGAGGATCACATGAGCGTGGTTTTGTGTGTCACATAGCAGTAGCGTTTGAAGCAATCTCTTCTGCTGTGATCAGTTAGGTTATTCTGGTATGCTAGATAGTCTCACATTGGTAGAGTCAAAACATAATGGTATAAAAGGAGATTTCCTATTGAGGAGTGCATCTGTATTAGCTTTCAGGAGACTGAGATGACAGGTTTATAGGAACAGCTGCTGGTGCTGTGCAGATGTCTTCATAATGGTGATCATGAGATACTGAATGCAGAGTGTGGAAATATTAGTGAACAGCAGACAGTGACTTGGTACTTAGGAGAGCATCTGTATTGGCAAGAGGGGTTCTTCTGGTGCAGTTTACCTTGTGTGTCTACTTCTGTATACTTGGATCAGCCAGGTTTCCTCTTGGTAGAGTCTCAGGTGAAGTTATGCACTAACATTTTACCTGGAGAGCCCCACAAAACGTGTACAGAAGATCTCTCAGTAGTTGGTTCTCTGCATGTGCTAGGACCAGCAACTGGCAAACACTTCTCTACTAGTAGAGATGTGCTGGGGGATATAGTAAATGTAAATCAGTGAGGTTGAAACAGATTAAATCCCTGTACTGCCCTCTTGCTATGTTACCCGTCAATAATGCAGATGTGTACTTAGTGACTCTCAGCCAATTTGAATGGCCGAGGTTGGTCTCAAACAGTTCCTACTTTGGTTGTGATGGACAACTTAGCGCGTAATTTCGTAATTCAATAAGTATAACTAAATATAGAGTCCTGACAAGCTTTAGTAAACCTGAGACTTGCGAACAAATGAAATGTCGGGTTATTTTAAGAGTTGCTTTCGTAATATTCTCAAATGTGAACTCTATAAGAAAGTGCAATGAAGGAAGAATTGTTACAGTGTGGGAAGTCAGTAAAGTTCTGACCAATACTTAATCAAGAGAAATTTGTTTTATGCACTACTGAAGTTTTATTGAAGGACTAATTATGTGAACTCCTTTGTCTTTTGAGAGATGTATTTCTTAACAATCACATGGGGTTTTGCTTGTATCTTTCAGATGCTGTGCCACTTTTTCTGAGGCTGCTGCATTCACCTCATCAAAATGTTTGTGAGCAAGCTGTGTGGGCTTTAGGAAATATCATAGGTTTGTGTTACTCATGCAACTATTAACTTCTAAGTTCCTTTTGGTGTTGAGTGAATAAACTACGTAGGAATTTGTTTATGTGGAGATGCTCAACTATGAGACAAAAGCAGCTGTTAGACTGGCAGTCACTCTGTTCTTAACTTATTCATGTTTTCTCTACTGTATATCAATGGTGTGCACCCAAAACCACGTCTATGTGCTTGCTTTCTAGGTACAGGAAGAAGAATTACTAGCAAACAGACATGCAGATTGTTAAAATAAGAACTGTTTTGCTTTGAGTTCTGAAATTTTGCCTGAGCTTACGTACATTGTGTTGAATTCTGGATAAATTGTGACTATTCAGTCTTTCTTTAATTCGATTTTTCCTCTTTTTGTTCAAGCATTAGCCTTGTGGTTTACAGCCCTATGTTTGTAGTGCTTGACAACTAATACCAGTTCTGACATAATGAGATTTCTACAGTCTGATATTTTAGAAAGGCCTAGTCCTCCTTAAGAAGCAAACCAACCAGATGCAGAGCATCATAACTGCCTGAAGCTGTTAGTGCTACCTGTGCACTACAAGTCAGGTGTAGCAATACCTGGGCAGCGATGGAAGTGTGTTTATCCTTCAAATGAAGATGACAGTATCTGTTTTCAGGCAATTTTTGACTACTCTCGGGATGTTTAAGTATTGATTATAAATTTTTAAAGGCATATCCAGGAATACATTGGGCTATTCTTGGTGGTTTGGCATTCTCTACCACTCCTTTTCCCTTGCTCACCACCCCCAACCTGTACATCCGCTATAAATCGTAAAATGCTTTTCTGTTAAGAACGTAGCTGTTTTAATGAGTAGTTCAAAATAAAGCAATTTAAAAAAAATTAAAATTAAAATTAAAAAAAAATAAAGGCAGACACAGGTCTTACTAAAGTTTATATAAGTGTCTTTGTGATAGATGTATCTGTATAGATATGTATCTACGTAGGCATCTTTCCAGAGCTCTTATTCTTTAACTTTACACATTTTAAATAACTGAGGTTTAAAGTGTGCAAAAGTCAGACTTTTTATGAGTGGCATGGGATGATTTTTGTTGTGTTTATCTCAAACAGGTGATGGACCCCAGTGTAGAGATTATGTTATTAGTCTTGGAGTAGTGAAACCACTGCTGTCCTTCATCAGCCCATCTATTCCCATAACTTTCTTAAGAAATGTTACTTGGGTCATGGTCAACTTGTGCCGTCACAAAGATCCTCCTCCGCCGATGGAAACCATTCAGGAGGTGACTGAATCACTCACTGTTCAGTGTCACTAAACTGAAGTTGAGTTTGCCTTGAAAGTAACTGTCGGATGTTTCTTTTCCTCCTTAGATCCTTCCAGCGCTCTGTGTTTTAATTCACCACACAGATGTAAATGTAAGTAACACCAGTTAGAGGCAGTTTAGTGTTCTGGTGTAGTTTTTTAGCTGAAATAATCATCACAAGCTTTATAACTTTTTGCTTTAAAAAAAAAATCGGTGATGTTTGCTTTCCTTATGGAAAACTTATTTTGATATCTTAGCTGGTTATTTTTAAGTATCAGTTATAATTTTGCCTGGTATTTCTGTATCTTTGCAAATGCTTATTTGCATGTTCTTTCCCTCCACTTAAAAATAAAATGCAGTTTCAGTTGTATTTCTGTGAACATTCATTTGCAGATAAGTACAGGATTTTTTTGATTAGCGCTCAGGTTTGATGTTGCAATGAAAATGAGTGTAAAGGAAAGTGTCTCCTGCGTATATAAAATGTTAGCCTTAAATATAACTTCTGAGGCATTAAATACGAAAATTAGGTTCTTAATAGTGAAGTAAATGAGCAAAACTTTACTGAAAATTATGAAATGGGTCAGCTCTTTGCCTAAATATAAGTCAGAATTGTTTAAGATTAATTCTTTGCTTCCTAGTGAAGTTGTAGCTCAGTTGTTTAAGTTAATGTAACAGTGCTTTACCAAAATATGTTTAAATACATTAACTACAGTTTGCATAGTTATACTATTTAATTTCTTGTTCATAGGTAGGTAAAATTAAGCTTATTTGAATTCCTTGAAATGGCTGTATTGTCAAGAGTTGTTAGCTGGAACTTTGGTCACTCCGTTTGTTTTTTTGTAAGCTGTCTCTTGAAACATTTTGATTTGCTGCTACTTTAATTGGCTCTTCTGGGTGTGAATACACTCGTGTATGCACACATGTATGCGCACACAGAGGAAATTCAGTCTTAGTGCTGTTGTACCAGATGTTAAAAAAACCTCAAAGCTGTTCTTAAATTTTGTGGTGGAATGCCAAAAAAAAAACAACCCTTGATGCCATATGATGTGCAGCTCATGGCTCTGAGAGTGCCAAATGCCCTTAGTTTAATGTTTGCTAGGGTTTGTCTTCCTGCCAGGGGTGAGTGTCTTGTATATCACATTGTCTACCAGTGCTTCATGAAAAGAGCAGACACAATTGAATTGGTTTCACACATCCTTCAGAGTTTAAGCTGAAGTTAGCAGTTCAGCTGTTTGGGGTTTTGTTAGTCTCTGTGTATTCTTTGGAGCTATAGCAGGTTGAACAGCAGTTGTATTTCAGACCTCTGAAGTGGGATGTATGAATTTTGTGGAACAAAGCGGGGTTTTACTGTATTGCAAGACTTGTGGTATTTCTGTACTGTTTATGAGTAAATGTTTTTACTGTTAGATATTGGTAGATACAGTCTGGGCGCTCTCATATCTAACGGATGCTGGCAATGAACAGATCCAGATGGTGATAGACTCCGGAATAGTCCCTCATTTGGTTCCTCTTCTCAGTCATCAAGAAGTTAAAGTGCAAGTAAGTTTGGATAACTTTTAAGTGTATTGCTGAGAATGTATTACTAGAGAAAGTAGGTGGATTGTTTTTATAGTTCCTGTTGCAGTTTAAGGAGTACTTTCGTGTGTGGTGTAGTATTTGCATAAAACTTCATGCTTTTTTAACTGTTACTGTTTGAAAGTATGTGCTAGAAAAGTCTTTGATTAAAAGAACTCTTTAAAGACAGTGTTTTGTTTCAGACTGCTGCACTGAGAGCTGTAGGAAACATTGTGACTGGTACTGATGAGCAGACACAGGTAGTTCTGAACTGTGAAGCTCTTTCACATTTTCCAGCACTTCTGACGCATCCCAAAGAAAAAATTAATAAGGTAAGAAACTGTAGAAATAGCACCCGGTGGCTAACTTCTATATTTGGCTTAGCTCTTTCAGATACCACATAATGTAGCGTGGTAAAGATTTGAGTAGTTGGCTACTTATACCAGTTTATGGCAAGAGCAGGCAGGATGCTGAAATGTTTCTTTAAGCTAACATCTGGAGAAAAATCTCTAACAAGCTGCAAAGTTGTACTTGACAAGAATGTTGTTTTCTGATTCTTCTAATTGAATTTTTATGAAATAAAAGCTTTATCTTACCAAGACTCAAACTTCTAAGTCAACAGCCAAAATCTTATGTGAAATGTCACTTCAATTAAACTGACTCTCTTCGAAATGATGAAATAGAGATAATTGGATGTCTCTTTGAATGGAGTGTGCGTGATAACTGGAACTGGGGGTGGGGTGTGGGGAATGTGTGTGTGTGTGCATGTATAGAAAAGGCTTTAAACGGGGGCACTGATAATACGGTGCTGATTCCGGAGTGCATCTGAGGCGTGTTGTTAAATTCCGAGGTGCCACTTCACAACATTGCCGATGATTAAAGCCCAAAACAAGCCCACCAAGACAAGCCTATTCATCCTAAATCTCTAACAGGTTCATTAATGACAGTGATCCTGTGATCTGATCTGAGAGACTCAGTTGAATGAAGTGTGAGAATTTCTGAATCTTTTGTTGAGATAAATATTTGTCTAAAAAGTTACGTGCCAGGTAAGTTGAGAGGAAAAGGGAATTGAGGAGGGGAGTGATGCAGGGTTTCTAGGAAGGGAGAAATTTATCAACTCTAATCTTGAGAAAAGGTGATACTGTAAGTATACTTAAAATTTTACTTGAAGCTGTGTGTTATTTCTTGCCTAAAGTAGAGATTCCTACTTAAAGAGGGGGGGCTCTCGATCCTTGTTTAACATGAGAACCCAGATGCAGTCTCTTGCTTAGTTCAGAATTTCAGCTGTTCAGGACTGGGAGGGTCTACTGGGAAAAGATCTCTTCTTACACCTAGGCACCTGCCATTGGTTATTGCTGGAAGGAGCAAGTCCTGGGCTTGTGGACAGAATGATCCTAAAGGGTCGTATAACTTTACAGTATTCTTGAAAAAACCAAGCATTTAAGTAATGGGTATTGCATTTTCTCGATGACTGGTGCTAAGAGGAGAAATGTGGAGCAGGTGAAGAACAGGTCATCTTGTACTGCTTAGGTTGAGTCAGCATGGTGCTGCACTGCATTTCGGAGCTCATCTGGCCATCAGCCGAGGCTGCTGTAGCGTTCATCCTCAGTAATGGATTCAACTGCGAGTGCTCACTCTTAGCCTTGTGAACTACTTTTGTTTCTGAATATTTTTTTTTCCTTTTAACCTGTGGATTTGGAGTGTTTGGTTGTAACTTGGTAACAATATAAAACTGAAGAGCCTTGTGGAGTCTCCTAAGGTTGAGACTGTCTGCTTTGTTGCCTGTGTGTCTGGTCTGCTTAGTAGGAATTCAGCTGTGTATGATCAAACCGATACAGGACTTGATTGTATTTAAGATTAGGTAGTGTGTGAATTGCAGATCTAAAAATGTGCATGTGTAAAATCTTGCTGGAGTGGAAATAAGATCCCATATAGGAGACTATCTAAATTTCTCACATCCTTTTATTTTGCAGGAAGCAGTGTGGTTCCTATCAAACATCACTGCAGGAAATCAGCAGCAAGTTCAGGCAGTAATAGATGCAAACCTTGTTCCAATGATAATACATCTTCTAGATAAGGTTAGTTAACAGGAAGGATTTAACAGTTTGTTTCTTTAATTGGGGAAAGTGACATTGAATTCCTTGCTTTCATGTTTTACATCAAAACTAAATGTCAAGGGTGGGGTAAATGACACCTTCGAGTGTTTTTTGTATGTTGGAAGATAAAATACGTTAGTGTTGATACTGTTTTATGAAGTGCTGTGAGATGATGTGTGCCAAATGCATCGGTGGAAAAGAAGCAGATCAGGGGAAGCTGCTCCTTTGGTCCTTCTAGCTCTCATTTAAATTCTTTCTCACATTGTAAACAATGGGGGCAGAATTCTTTGCTGTCGTACATAGCATGAAGAGGCCTGGATGGCAGGAGCATTGAGTTAGTTCCCAGCATTTGGCCAAAGCTTAAGGGCTTCATCTGTATTTTCTCTCACATGATTTGGAAACATGAAGTGCTCAACAGTAGCATTCATCAGCCTGTTTGTGTTACTGCACTTATCTGGTCTGAGAGCAATCTACGTAATGATCTGTGACACCGGATTATGGACTGGGGTTGTCTCATCTATCATTTTTTTTAAACAAGTAAAACCACATCAACAGAAAATGGGTGGCTATAGAAAATAATGGTAGCTTTTGTGTGGTCAGAGGTTTTCCCACAGAAAAGCAACATGCTGTATGCATGTATGCTGCTTCTCAGTAATAGATGAAACCTGCGATGAATGTTATTACCTTTTTTGTGAAATAGTAAAGTCTGGTAATTGCTCGCAAGCACTTCAGAATGCTTTTCTCATGGTTTTTTCACAAAGTCTCTCATTGGTTGTTGAAGACTAGAGGTTGCACATGCTAATGGGTCATCATTTGGGACTCAAGTATTTCTTCTCAGTTGTTGGACATTAGTGTCTTTAAAACATGTTTCCAAACCATATTGTGCTCACAGGGCTCTACCCTGTGAGAAATAAGGGTATTTAGAAGCATGTTATTAAATGGGAACAGTGCAACTTTTCTCTTTCAAATATCTTCTACATTTTGCTTTATTCATTACTTGATTTTTCTTTCCTGAAGTATGGAAGGAAGCCAGAAATACTGACCTTATGATGTGTTCAGCCATGACAAAGATGCAGTGACTTGATTCAGTGCAGAGCCTGGGGCTGAGACTGAGGAAGTGCTTTTCTTTTCCCCTAAGTAGCATATCGCTATTAACAAACAGTTCTGTTAACTGCCAGTTTATTGATCACTGAGAAAAAAGGTTGGAGACATTTCTGTTTAAATTTAGTAAACAGACTTGAGTTGACAGCTTTAGAGGCAGAGTATATATAGTGTTTTATCAAAATTGACACTTACTGCTTATCTCTCGCTGTAATGGGTGAGAGCTGCTGATAAGGAATGTGAGAGAGTAGAGTACTACAGTTTTTATTTACTTCTATGCAAACAAATTCACCTTTCTGTGGAAGATCGATTTAAAAACATGGTTACAGGGAAGCAATGGACTCTCTGTGAGCAGACTCGGGCATCTGCAGGGTTTGTTGGTTATCTTCTGTACTTACTGAAAACTGATACGGTGATTCCATGCAGAATGGACTGTAACAGATACAGGCTTTTACTAGAATGCTACATAACATAAAACCCGGGATGATTATTTCTATTTACTGTTGTATTTTTAGGGTGACTTTGGTACTCAGAAAGAAGCGGCTTGGGCGATAAGCAACTTAACGATCAGCGGAAGAAAAGACCAAGTGAGTGAAACCTTAAGAAATGTCCATTATCTTCTTCAGATGCATTTGAGAGAGTACATCAGCTCATTGGTTTAGACCTTTGTGCCAGGATTGGGAATGTCTGTATTCCTCCCTGTTCAGTAACTCTTCCCTTTTCTACAAGGGATTTAAGAGTGAACTTCAGTTGTTTGTTTCTGGAGTGACCTGAGATTAGGAGTATCAATGGGGAATTATGATGGACGCTCTTATTTTAGGATGGCCTAATAGCTACAGATGACTGCATTCAGGCTCTGATGAGATTCTTGCTCATTCAACTTCTTTCTCTCTCTCTACTCCCCCCACCCCCGCTATGGATGAGAGTCTGTTAAGTTTAATAATAGTAGCTATTGAGTAAAAATAAGCTAGTTTCTTGTAAGCCCAGAATTAAATCTGTGGCAGGGTTGGGGCGGTGGTTTCGTTCTTCAAAGATGAGGTTGAATCTCCTTGCCTGTTACTGAAAAACTCACAGCACCTACCACTTGTGTGTTCTAGACTTGAAATACACTTGTAACAGAATTCATAAATGTTACCTTTTTATGCTCTAAACCACAAGTTTCTGAAAGTTACTGCTACAGAATACTTTGACGTTGTTGAGTAACTGAGTACTTGGACTTCGTTAAACTTGCTTGCATGTGTGCTTGTGGTGCATTGTTTGCTTCTGTCATCGCCCTGATTTAGCTATTTGCCTTTCTCCCCTTAGGTGGCATACTTAATTCAACAAAATGTAATTCCTCCTTTTTGCAATTTGCTGACAGTAAAAGATGCACAAGTTGTGCAAGTGGTTCTGGATGGACTAAGTAATATATTAAAAATGGCTGAAGATGAAGCAGAAACCATAGCCAATCTTATAGAAGAGTGTGGAGGTATGATGCTGAATATTTTGATCCTGTTTTTTCAGAAAAAAAATGGTTTGGCTTCCTAGCATGTGTACATGCTGTTGGCTTTACTGTGTGTTGGCACAGATGTTTCAAGCAAATCAGGTGAATATACTTAGATTTTCCTAACTAAGTTTCTGATCAAATAAAATGTGGAGGAGCTGGATAACAGCAATAAAATTTTAGGTGCGGATTTTTGTGTACTTGACAAGTTAATTTCTGTTAATGCAGGAGTGATATGCTTACCTTAATTGCGCACAAGTCATGTTGAGGTGAATTTGGGAAAAAAATTCTTCATCCAACAGTTACAGAAATAAAACTTTAATTTCCTAGTGGCCGTCAGATTTTATAATGGCTGCTATAAAGTTGACTGAAACTCTTCAAGGAGGAAAGAACAGTGATCTAAAATTTGAGCATAGGTGAAAGACTGGGATTTTTGTTAACATGGAGTCGAATAGTCTTTGAAATAAAAGTTTTGAGGGAGAGGGAAGCTTTAATTGATTGGTAATGGTGGGAGAGGGAAGAAAGAAGTGTTCATGCCTAAATCTCTGCTTGTCAGAACTTCAAAAATTTTTATATGCATGCTTTGCTTATGCCTACCAATAACTTCGACTATATGGGAGCTACTCGCTATATAATCAAGGTACAAGTCAGTAACTGATGGCATGTGTGCTGTCAGCAACGTGGATTTGGGACATTGCAGCTTGGGGTCTACCATACCAGGTGCTGTGCTGTAAAGATGCTCCTGTGAAAAGGGAGTGTGTCCTAGCGCTTGGCCCTTACCATATTTCCACAGATTAGCTTAACCTCTTGTAGCAGTAAGAGAAGGGAAGTGCTTTTTTTTTCTTGGTCATGGTATGCATTCCTCAATCTCGAATGTATGTCCTCAAATCTCTAAGAAGCTTTTATGCTTTACGTGTGTCAAATGAGCTTAACAGCATCTTACTCATAGTCACTCTATTCCTAGATTTGTTTTTAATTACTTTGTATGATGAGGCCTTCAGGCAAAACAACCTCCCTTTCCTTAACTTAGCATTTTAACTGTTACGTTTCCTGTGTATTTATTGTAGGCCTGGAGAAAATTGAACAGCTACAAAACCATGAAAATGAAGACATCTACAAACTGGCTTATGAGATCATTGATCAGTTCTTCTCTTCAGATGATGTAAGTGTGTAATGGCTCTGCAGTCTGCTTTTGTTAACTCTTTAGATTAATATGGTTTAAGATAAAGGCAACAGCTCTAAAGCCTGCTGTGCAGCATGTTTGGTTTTCCAGTGAAGGAGACCTGATTTGAACCTACTGCACATCTTACCATTCTTCATGATGAATTATCTACAGATCCAACGCCTAATTTAAACCTCATCTCTAGGAATTAAAATACTGGGCTCTGAATAGTTCTGGTAACTGTCAGCTTCTGCCTAAGCTGGATACTCCACATTTGATAAGCTCCCTGCTGACTTGAGCACTGAATCTGAGATTGTGCTTCTTAAGAAACAAACTGTTTTGACTCTTTCAGTAATTTTAGAGGTAGGATGTGCTGATCATTTTAAACATGTAACATAAATCAAAGTTTTAGATTTGTATGGACTCTAAGTCATAAAAGTTAAATGCATATAAAGGAAATGCAATCCTGTCAGTCTGTATTACAAAGTGAGAGGGGTTTTCTACTTGGTTGAAGAACTTCTGGGAGAAGATTATTGCAAAAATGGTGGAGCTCAGTTGCATTCATGCCCTACTGCCCGCATTGAAGTTTTTGTGCTAGAATTTCACTTCTATATGACCAAATAAGATGCAAGTCTTGTTTAGCAACTCAAATTTTGCATAGATGTGAGGACTTAAAATTTAATCTGATGTCAGTTTGGTAGTTTCAAATTGGAACTGCAGTTTCAGTTTAATCCTTAGTTGATTTAATGGCATTGGTTTTCTCTTAAGAGCTGAGACAGTTTATAAGCTTGCAGTAAGGATGATGCACGGCTGACCAGTACTTTCCAGGAGTGAAAACTGCATAAACAAATGAGACTATTGGGCACCACGTAGCCTACCTACTAAATACAGGCTAAAACATTTTGGCCTAAATTACTTCAGCATTATAGTGCTCTTACTAAATTGGGGGAGAAGAATGGCAAAACTTGATGCAAGGAGGTAGATTAGGTGAAGAAATCGATGCTCTTTAGGATTGTCTAGCTTCTTTTTAATGAGGCTTTTGTCTTTCTATTCCCACTCACGGTCGTCTTGTTTTGTTACAGATTGATGAAGATCCTAGCCTTGTTCCGGAAGCAATACAAGGCGGAACATTTGGTTTCAATTCATCTGCCAATGTACCAGCAGAAGGGTTCCAGTTTTAGAGTGGTATTTTGGAAGTTAGGTACAATGCAGCACTGAATAAAAAAAAAGGTTTGATCCATCAATCTTGGCTCATGGGATCCGCTGCTGCATTAAATCGGGAAAGAAAATGTGAAGATTTCATTTGGAATCACAGAAAAGCCCAAATGAAGTCAAGATGGCGAGTGGGTGCGAGTGAGAATGAGTGGCAAAATGTAATGAAAAACTTCACACTGAATGCTTATTTAGATTGTTCAAAGAAAAAGGGCTACAGGTCAAAGATCTTCAGTGCCTGAGAAGGAACAATGACTTACTAGAGCAACTGGGGGGAAATGCAGTACTATCATCATCAAGCCTTGTAAGCATAAGAGAATAGGATGCCCATATAAGTCCAAGGAGAATGAGCCCAGGCCTTGCTATGAAGCACCGTGTGAATGGACAACATTGAATGAATGTCTGGACTCGATGCTGTGGAGCCAGGCTCGTGTTTCAAATATGGGGCTCTTCAGTCCTGAAGCAGGCTCCTAGTCCTGGAGTGGCGTGTGTACGAGAGTATGGTTGTGATGCTGTATGTGAACGCATGCAAGCTTGATTCGCCTTGAGGGGGCTGATAATAAACCTAGTAAATCATCAAAATGAGTTCATAAGTGTTAACTTACACTGGACACAAAAACAAAGACCGGTTTAGCAGCAGACTCTGGTTTACTCCTGCAGCCTGTGTTTCTTTTTTGGTTTTATTTTTTTTCCCTTTTATTTTTTTCTTTTAGTTGTTTTTAATTTCTTTCCTGTATGGCTTATTAGTTGTTTGTAAAGTCAGAATTTCAGGAAGGCTTCCCTGTGCATTTGCACCAGATGAATGTTTGATGTTATGAAAAGCTTTCCATATCATCAAAACTAATTTGTAGATTTTTGCATGAGAAAAATCATACATTTTCCCTTCAAATAGACTGTTGCAGTACACAAGTTGCCATAATAGTAGAAAGCAGTAAAATGTGGTAATAAAACGTCATCCTTTTCATTTTCAAAGATAACATGAAGACCTTTGCATGTGATAATCTACAGCATAGTTCATTTTTAGATTTCGTTGAGTCCTGTAACCAAATGTTTCCGTTGTGGTAGAATACCGTGCTGTGTTTCAATGTTACTTGTTTTCAAACTTTGTTTTCTATGAAAATGATATGGAAACTTCTAAAAATGAAATTTGGTGCATATGTACTGCCGAATAAAGACCGAAAAAGAGGTGTGAATAGATGTACAAATCAAGTCATGGTTTGAACACCTTTAACATGCCTAATCCAATTGTTTTAGACTCTTTTATCTTAGATGTAGGCAGCCATGAACAATCTATTTTGAGCCACTTTAGAGAGAAAACTTTGTATTTTTAAAACTTGCACAAAAAGGATGGAAGTGTTTTTGTAATTGGAGTAATGCCTCAGTTTTGAGGTTCTGCACACTAAATTAAAGGTGATGTTACAAATTTGTACAAAATGAACTCTTTATAAGGTGGCTCATTGTAGGAAATGCTGTGCCTTCCCCTTTGAGCACAAGTGTTGCATGAACAACAGTTTGCTATAATAAAACATACCAGATTAGCCACCATTAGCATCTATATCTACCTTGTGTTTTTAAATCAACTGGTAATTCTGAAACACTGTAGAATGGATAAAGATTATTTTGTGATCATAACTCTTTGTTGGACTAGAGTATTTTTGCAGCATTCCTTGTCATCAGAAACATGGTTCAAGTTTAAAACTAGAAGCAGCGGAAACTAGCTTGTGAAATTTATCCAAGTAGAGTGCAGGCTAGGCTGTCTTGGGGAAATAAACATTAAACTTGCAACAGCGGTGTATTCGGTGTGTTTTTGTGTATACCCTCCAGATTTCATCAGAAGTTGAGCATCATTTGAAGAAAGCTGCATTTCTGAATTTTTTTTTACTTGCCAAATGTCAGTTTACGTGGTGTGTTACATGGGCTTGAGGTAAATATCTATCTTGGTATAAATGTTAAGGTATAGCTACTTCACTACATAGTATGTATTCACTAAATAAACTAGGGGTGGTTACATGTAGATGTAAGCAGTGCTTAGAGGAGGTAAAATGGTGTTTTTAAGGAAGTCGAGATACCATAAGTTAAATTACACTTACTACTCACTTCGCGCTGAAATATCTTTGTGAAGGATATACAGTAGAAAATTGCTATACTGTTGGAATTCCTCCTTATTTGGGTAAGAGATGTTTGTAGCAACTGGTAAGTTTCCAAAACAACACAACAAAACCTCCCACACTGTGGCAAGGTCTGCATTTTTTGTCAAGTGAATGCCTCTTTCTGGCACTTCCCCTGATGTGATATACTTAAGGAATTACCTTAAGCCAGTGCTGTGCTACCTGCAGCCTTTGCCTTCTTTCTTGGTTGGTTGAAGTGGAAAATTCTCTTCACCTGCTTCACAGCAGATCTTGTTACTGCTGTGTTCATCAAAATAAGGAAAGCTTAAACATTTCCGCACCCACAGGGTGGCAGTGTGCAGTGTTCTTCGGGAGCAAAACTGAAGTGAGCATGTGCAATGCCTTTCTCCTCAGAAGTTGCAGTTTGAGGTAATGTAATTAATTACATTAATTATAGGAAGTTGTTTGGGTGGCATGATACAAACAAGAAATAAGTACTTCAGCAGTACTGATCAGCTTAAGACTTCAAAAAGTAAGATGGCACAACCTTGCATTGCTGCAGTGCAGGTCACAGACTGATTTTCCACCTACATGTGAAGGTGAATAAATTTCAGCCTCTGACTTTCTTTGGCAGTTGAATTAAGTCATCAACAGAAACAACTCGGATGTTTCCCTTTGAACATTTAAGCCATGACATCAAGTGTACTTCTCAAGCTGTTTGGTAGCTGAATGCTGCTCCATAATAGTTAGATTGTTTGTCTGCAACCATGCAGATGGTAACTGGGCACCGTTCTTCAATGCCAATGAAAACAACCAGAGATGCAGAGCTGAGGATGTATGTTAACCTGCTCTCAGTATTTTGAAGTAGAAAATCAGTTTTTCAGCTGAACTTGGGGTAGCAGATATCTAGAGAGACATTTAAACTATTAAAATTACAGATTTCCTAGTACGAGCTAATTCAGGTAGGATTTTTATTCAAAGGAGCAGCACTGTTGGACCAAACTGGAATTTTAGGGTCTCAGGGTTGGACTGGCTGATCTCGCTTGGAGGAATAGTTCTGTGGAGGGAAGTAACAGCATGCTGAATCAAAAAGGATAGCTTGAGAGGTTGATGCTGCTTGTTTCTCTCCTACTACTGGAAGTGGAATAGCCCCTGCTTGTGAGACCTTTCAGCATAGGAGAGCCATTGCAGGATGCATGGAGCCTTGAATGGAGATCCAAGGTGGATCACAAGCATTGCCAGTAAGTCATCTACTAATGCTGTTTTGCTGCTCTCACTTTAAAAAATAGTAAGTTCTGTGTAGTGTGATAAGATACCAAGCAACTTAAAAGGATTTCAAGTAAAATTAAATACTGACTAAGGCTGCTTAGCCAGCCCTGAGCTAAGGCCCTTCTCTCGAACTTGATGGCTTCTGTGTAATCAGGCTGTCTGCTTTTACACAATTTCAAAAGCCTAAGGAAAACAGTGGATGTGCTGGGGAAAAAAGGGGGGGTGACCTCCTTTCTGCTTGAAAGTAAAGAAATTGGTATGTATTTGTTAGCTCCTATCATGCAGTATGGTGCATAAATTACTAAATTACTTTTGCTGCTTTATAACTAAGAATGTTTTCATATAAATGTTTCCTCAGCTCATCAGATTACTGGCAGGGATGCTGGTCACAGCGCTGGAAACAATTACAGAAGTACTGCATCTGGATCAAATAGACCTTATGAAAGAAAACCGAGTAGCAGAAAATGTGTAAAGTTAACAAACTCACTCTAATAGTGAGTCTTAACTACTGCCAGAGTAAAACTCAGAAGGCAGCACAATTCACTGAAAAGTTCATGTTGTTTCAATACATACAGAAACTTGACTGGAAACTTCAGTTTCCATGAAGGAATTCCCATTTGTGCTTGTAAATCCCTTGAAATGGCAGTCCTGTATTTATTCTGCTGGTTTGGTTTTCTTCAACCTCTCATTAAAACTGGCATATGTAAATACCTTTGACATACTTTGAAATTTCTGTAAAACAAGACTGAAAGCTACTATGACTAGAAAACAACAAATGTAGGGAACTTCAAATGCCAGCTATTGGTAAATGCTTTACAGAGCTTTTGTAATTTGATGGAAGGGCAGATGGTCAGTAGTCAGACTTCACATGAGCAACACCAGATCATAGTGTGAAGCAAGTATGTCATTCCTAGAGTGGCAGTTCTTCAGATGTTGCTTTATCTTGAATACTTAATTCTTTTAAGTACATAAACTGGGTATAAAATGACATACGTTCTTACTCTGAACATCAGTTACTTACACTGCAAATTATTGTCAAAAGCTCCCTCACTTGGTCGTCTGTAGCTTTTTCCTTAAGACTCCCCTGGTGTGTTGAGGGGAAAAGGTTATAACATTTTTTAAATTCTGTATTGTGTAGTACATGTACTCCAGTAACAAAACTACTTCCAGGGTGAGTGCCTGTGCAGTCTGGACTATTTCAAGCACTGTGGTTTACTATGAGGTCTTTGTTGTTGCAGTGTACTTAGTGTAAATCCTGGAGTAAAGTATCAGTATGTTCCCATCCACTACCACAAAAATTAGAGTATTGATGAGCTGTAGATGCACCTTTCAAGAAACGTGAAACAGCTTTAGACCTCTGTGAGCTTGGGATGGGGGACACAGGGGAGTATGATACCATGGACAGCTACAGACTCATCTGAAAAATACGGTTGTCTCAAATATATTAAAATGAGAAGAGGAACTGATAACTATAGTAACTGGTTCAGCATTGAAATTAAGGCAAAAATGCAACCAGTGCACCAGTTGAGTTCAGTGCACAGTGACAGTGGGTAAAACTTGCCTGAGCAATATTGTGACAGTAAAATCTTACTCCTACTGTGTTACTTCCTTTCTTACAAGCTTTCCTTTTTTTTCTTCTTGACTACGTGCCCAATTTACCTCTCTCATTTAAGCTGTTTGGAATCAGTGACAGATTCAGACTCCTTCACTCACACTACATAGTTCATAGTCATTTTTTCTTCTACTCCCTTTGACAAGGAATTTATAACGAACCAGAAGTGTGCAGCCAGCAATTAGTCTCTTGTGGTGGAACCAAAGCCTTATTAGTTTGTAGGCTGGTCGTACTGTGGTCTTGAAGGCGGCTTTTCTCGCCTGTATAGCCATGCTGTATTTTCACTCACTGTATCACTTGCTCTAATAACACGTTCAGTGACAAACCTTGACCTGCTTACACATTTATTTTGGCTATATGGCATTTTCATTTTTTAGCTGCTGTCAGTTTGTGTTTTGCCACACGATAGCTTGCTAAGCTTTCCAGAATTGTACAGATGTAGAAATGCACATTTGGTTTTTTTTTTATGGGATGAACTGAAGTGTGTTCCAGATTACTTGGTTTGTCCTGAGACACAAATGGTATCTATGCTGCTATGTCTGTTTTAGGTCAGTAGTCTTGTGGGATACCTATTTTGTTCTTGCCAAGCATCCTCAATAAGCATCTTCATCATCTTGTTAAAATTTTCATAGTTCACCTGACTTAAATTGCAGAAACATCTTTTAGCAGGCTATTACTGCACCAGACCCTACAAATGCAGTTTGAAGAGGGCTGTCTCTTAAGGTAGTGTTTTCAGAATGGCCCTGGCATTAGTACCCTGCAGACGTTCAGCTGTGCAGATTGAGCACTGGCCCATTGTCTTATCCATTGCCATTCTGCTAGAAGACACTTATTCTCAAAATGTCACTTGCAAAGACTTGCCACTGTGCTGGGTTGCAGCCTCTTCTACAAATTGAGCACAAAGGCAGAATACATTGGATGTGAAGACTTGCATATTTGGCTTAATCTTATTTTTTCTTGTTCAAATAGTAAATAAAATGTTTGAGATGACATCTCTGTAATAGGAAGTGGATTACTGATCTGTCAGTGAATGCACACATTCTGTTCATCTCTGATTTTTTTTTTATGAAATGTGCTCTCATCATCTCGACATACCCACAGCAGGTGGTTTATAATAACCCATCTGGTATAATAACCCATTATGTGGCATAATCCTCCAGCCAATGGATCCATTCTCTGAAAAACAAGTTATTTTCTGGGTTAGTTTTCAGCTAGTTCTTTGAGCCCGTGCGGCTGCTTGAGCACGAGGGAGACAGATGAGGCCACCTTTGTGATAGATACAGACTGGCCAAGTTGTGAAACTGCTAGCTGGGTTAGCAGAGGAGGCAAGGGTGGTAAGGAAGGTGATTCACAAACCAAACAGAACCTGAAGAAACACAAACAGGGGTATGTAGGTCTCTGGTGCCACCAGCAGGCAGGGTGAGCACAATAAGCAGGAATCTGTCAACCTGTAATTAAGGGTAAGGTCATGATTTAAATATGGTTTTGACAGAGCAAGCAACTTTTAAAACCTGGTGTACTTCAACTAAGGCAGACTTCTGGCTTGAAAGGATGAAACTGTAATGTGGTAGAATGTAAAGAGGGGATCTCTCCAGTTTACCCCAAACTGTATAAAACTAACAACGTAAGACATACTGATTATTTATGTAGCAAAGTAGGAAAATAGTGACTAGTGCTAGCTCTGGATTGCTCATGTGTTGTCTCATTCCTTGCATAACAAGAAAAAGTATACCTTGCACCTGCAGTCTTGTATTATCCTCTTTGATCTATTCCCAGGAATAGTCTGGGCATGGGAATGAACCAAATGAATGCTCTTAGCAAAACTTCTCCTGTGGAATATACAGACTAGTCAGGTGGAATTAGATAATGAAGCAACACAGCCAGAGACAAAAACATAACATAACTGTACGTCCAGGACTCCTGTAATCCCAGCCCTTGCATCAGGCCTGCTTGGAAGCAAATGCTCTCCCAAGTGCTGCAGCTACCAGTTAACGGGTCAAATCACTAGTAGAAACCATACAAATAGGTGAGTTTCACTAAAATATTTTTCTATGGGTTTTTCTCCCCCACGACCTCTGTCATTAAGAGAAGAACAAATGGGTACGTTTTTAATCCCTTCTCCTTCCCTGCCCATTTTGGTAGCAAAAAATAACTTTATCATGGGCACTATGTTGAAAGCCAGCAGATATAGAGACGCATGATCATAAGGAACATGTATTAGAAACTGTAATTGGATTCAGGTAGCAAAAGTAATCAACAGGCAACAGATTTTTTTTGTAAGAAAAATCAGAGACTATGAGAGTTGGAAAAAAATGTGTGTTTTTTTAGAAAACGTGTTTTGAGCAAGTTGCACTTGCAGTATCTGTGCTGCCACAAGTGGAACTACGGTGATAGAAAGCACTATTTCAACTTGTTAAGACTTCGACATGATAGCATACAAACAAATTCAATTAAAACTGTTAAATATTCAAAACCAAAGTGGTGTAACTAGCATCAAAAGATACGAATGTAAAGCTGGTATTATAAGAACAGCTTCCCACAAAAAAAGACCAATTGCAGCTCAATGCTGTATTGTAAACTCTGTGCATATCAGCTAAACTGTGGTTAATTTGTTAGAGCATGAGGGTATTTTTATTATTTGAAACATGTAATTTCTTTCATTTCCCACATATTTGTGTAAGGTCCTCTAAGTACCAGTTTTAAGACAGTTGCTCAGGTAACTTTTGAATGATGATGTATTGTGATTTACATTACAACACTAAATGAATTTCATTTCTTTTTCGATTTCGCTGTAAAAGTAACATCTGAGAATAACATTACTGTTCTAGTGTAGTTTGATGTACTTTAAATAAATATAGAATGATCTGGAGTATGAGAAAAGTCTGCACAACGTTGGATACTTTACTGATAAAATCTTGAGATTTACCAACGTTACAGATATCTGTAAATCACTGTAACAATAATACCGATCCATTCCCTTTCTTCTGGTTTTGCTCAGCAAGAAGCTAAGCTGCTTCATTATAGCCGCTCAAATTTAATGTATGGCAGTAGCAATGCTGCTTCACTTAAAATACCTTAACTTGCTATGGAAGAGAAAGTAGGTAAACGTGCTTAAATTGAAACCGCACATTAGCATTTACAGGTATTTATTTTTATTTCTGTGACCATTAGTTGGCAGAAGGTCTGTTCCTGCTCCCCCTGAAGCTGATGTCAGAAGTTTTTACATCTCTCGGTTTCCAGCATCGGGGTGGATTTCTCCCTAAATTGTGAAGAAGATCCAGTTTGACAAGATGCTGATTACGGTAATTGCACAAAAGAGCAGAAAGGAAAACACAGCTGTCTACTAAGGTGTTTCCACTTTAACGTAATTAACGCCTCGCATTTCATTCCTGATGCAGTGTATCATTCCCGATTAGCCCTCTTCCTCTTTCTTGAATGAATTTTCAATGATACACAACCCCTCCTTTCCTTGAACCCCAGACAGCTTCCTCACCGCTGCAGAGCGCCAGGCCGGTGAGAGATGAGGAGGAAAAGCGCCGCCCGCCCTCAGGGGAGCG
>NW_010203499.1:0-2468 GCF_000695765.1 Mesitornis unicolor
CTCCTTCCCTCCCGGCAGCTCCGCGGTCAGTGCTATGAGGACGGCGGGGATGCCGAAATGCGGGTGACGGCGATGCTGGAGCTGGGGTCCCCCCTGGAGATGATTCAGCTTCTGCAGACCCCCTGGGAGGAGAGATTTAAAGTAAGAAAACAAAACGAAGGGAGTTTTATCAGATCGCAAGCTGGGAAAATGCAGAGAGCCCTTGGTGACTGCTGGGGCAAACGGCACTGTCATACTGGCACTGTCTGCTGCTGCAGATTGTCCTTAAACCATTCTGCTTTCACTCCTTTTAAATTAAAATAGCCGTAGTGTCTGCTGTTACATCCCTTCTCTCTAAAGCAATATTGAGAGCTGCATCTGAGAGGAATTGGCCACAAACTCTTGCTCAGGACTGGGGTGATGTTTAATACTCAGCATTGCACTGTATTTCTAGTTTTCCCTCTATGTCGTTCCACACATTTTCCTAGTGAGACCTCTCAGCAGGCTTGGTCTGGCTTGGGAAAGCCACCTCAACATGCTATAAGCCCTTTTTTTCCTGTATATTACCTGTTTTAGACAGCAAACCAAGCAGCCTGTCCCTCCCCATGTGTTTGTACGGTGTTTTTGATCTTAGCCCTTTAGGTATTGCTGCACTCCAAACACCGCTGAATTGCCTTCCTCCTGCTGTAGGTGCTGGGATTGCATCCCTGTTACTGAGATGTGCCTTGTCTTAGCCTCCCGCATAGGAACCTAAATGACTTAGGCCATGGCACTTATTTTGGTTCTAGCTTGTGTTACAGTTTGCCTCAAGGTCTCAGCTGGGGGGTTCCACTACTGCTTGTTTGGTTCCGAGGAGGAAACAGAGCATCATGTAGAAGCATGGGTATCTTAATAAGAAATAGAAACACAACGAAAGTCCCAAAATAAAGTCCCTGCCTGCATGAGGTCTGCAATGTTGAAAAGGAGCCTTGCCATCCAAACCATATGGGGAATGTGGCAACCGTGCAGGCTGAGCTGCAGGATGAGGAGCTGGGATTCCTACGATTGCTTCACTCACCGAGTTAAAATAGCATCAGAGCTTCCACAGCCATTTCTTTTAGCCTGTGGAGTTGCACTTTTGCTTACAAACTATTTCATAGTGACTTCTGCGTAGCTTTCCCAGCACTTCATCTTCCCAAATGTGCCCAAGTCTCTGTAGAGCTGGAAACCCATGACGCTGGTGGTGAGCTCTGCTCTGGTGGCATTCAGATTTTCATAATCTTTTGAGTGATGGAGACACTAATTCAGAACACGCGCTGGCACCGTCTAGTCCTGTTTCCTAATGAGGGCATCTGAATAGATGGGATTCCCCTCTGCTGAGCCACATCAGATACCAGCGATGCTGTTCCAAGCGAACCAACCCTTGCGCCCGCACCGATCGCTATCAGGGGAGGCGTGGGTCCTCCTGGCACGCCTGCCTGGCGGTACAGCCCGTTGGGTGCCAGGGCTCCTCATACAGAGGGAAAACGGCTGCAAAATGCTGCTTGAACACCGTGCTGGTGCGGTAAAAATGTGCTTTTCTAGCTCTCATTCATTCAAAAATCATTTACCGAGCTTTCTGCTGGATCAGGTGTTGTCTGACCTTTCTCTGCTGTCAGAAAGTTGATGGAAAAGCAAAAAAAAAAAGAAAAAAAGCTGTCAATAAATATGTTGCATGCATTGGCTAATTCTTCAGAACTGTGTGCCCAAATTCATACTGCTGAGGGATGCAGCAAGGCACGAATCTGGTATTAGTGACCATGGAGCCTCAGTCTGTGTGGAGCAGCATGGGGGAAGGGAGGGGATGTATTAATTCTATGGGAAAAAACCCCTTCTGATTTCAGCTAGCAAATCAATATATCTCCTGAAACACGAAGGCTGCTATTGTTCTCCTCGCAGCTTTCTCCTCTAGTCCCTCAAACTGCAAATGTCTCTCTTCGCATACGCGCGTTTTTAAAAAATGTTGCTAAACTACTTACCGCAGTCAAATCCTGTGGCAATGTTGATAATAAATTTTGTAGCATACATATAATTACCTTTTAAGTGCTACATGCCTTTTTTTTTCCCCTTTCATTTCATTGAATGCCCTCTTCTTTGTTCTACGTCCAATTTAATAGCTGGTTTTCATCTGTTTTTCCCATGCATATTCATCTTCTCTTTCTCAGATTTGCCTGAGTCTTGTGAAACTGCTGTTTTACTTGGCACATTCCCCCCTGGGTTCAATAGTCCTCTTGGATTTCCAGCCAAGGCAGTTCGTTATGGTGGATGGCAACCTAAAAGTGACAGACATGGACGATGCCAGCACTGAGGAGCTGTCATGCAAGGAAGATGATGACTGCACACTCGACTTCCCTACAAAAAGCTTCCCTCTCAAGTGCTCCCCGGCTGGGAAATGCAAAGGAATAAATGAAAAGAAGAATCTTTTTAATGCGTATCGGTACGTCCAGCGGGATGGGGGGGGAGAGCGGGGG
>NW_010203499.1:2499-3081 GCF_000695765.1 Mesitornis unicolor
GCACGCTGCCATGGTCCCTTTAACACCTCACTTTTCTTCCATGCGCTGATCCCCCCCTCATGTCCTTCAAAGGGTGGTTTAGGATCGCTTTGAAGCCAGTTTATTTTCCTTATAAGGCAGGAAAATCACGTAGTTGTTGTCTGGTGGGAATGCAGGCAGCTTTCTTCTGCTGCGCCCTTTCCCCAGTGCCCTCCAGAAACTTGCCCCAAAGGTTCCACCTGTGAATTTACTGTTTGCCTAACAAGCCCTGGTGCTTGACACCCATGGGCTGTGCTCGCTGAAGGCAGTGGGAAAAGGCTGGTGAGCTCTTCCCGTGCACTCCAAGTCTCCCTACAGAGACCATGGGCACCTCTGGGAGAGCCATGAAGCAGGGCTGAGGCTGCTGCAGTGCTTTGTGTAGGCCAGGAGCTGAAAGCACCACGACTTCCACTCACCATTGATGCGTGATGGGTCAAGTAGTGGGGAGAAGCCTTGGAACCAATTGAGTGAGGTTCAACAAGGCCGAGTGCTGCACTTGGATCACAGCAACCCCATGCAGCGCTACAGGATTTGGGAGGAGTGGCTGGAGCTGCCAGGCAGAAA
>NW_010203500.1:0-5238 GCF_000695765.1 Mesitornis unicolor
TGACCCATCTTTCCCCCCCTTCTCTCCAACCACCGCTGGGATCTTTGCAGCAGACTTGAGCCGCCCGAAGAGCACTACCGGAAACGCGGTGAAGAGCAGTGCCACCACCCCTTCCACCACCGCCCCGCCTGTCCCTGGAGCAGCCACCGGTCGTCCCAAACCCAAACCTGCCGCAACCAAACCCGCCGCGACCTCCACCGCATCCGCCGATGCTAAAAAAACGACGGCCAAGCCTCCTGCTAAACCCAGTGCTGCCTCCAAGCCTCCTCGCCCGACCAGCAGCGTCTCTGCTCCGGACCTGAAAAACGTACGCTCCAAAATTGGATCGACGGATAATATCAAACATCAGCCCGGTGGGGGAAAGGTAAGGGTCTTCCGATTTGGGAGTGGTATCCGCTGTGGAACGGCAGCTTTTAAGCATTAGGGGTGCTCTGTGCTAATTTTGGTGGCTGTGTCCTCGCTGCTCTTCTTGTTTACGCTCCGCAGAGCTTCTCGGTGGGGTCTTGGTTTGCACACAAGGCGTTAACTCGGCGCTGGTGGTGGCGGGCAGAAGGGATCGGCCGTAAGAGCCTTCACGGTGTTTATGGGCGCACGTACAGGAGTTCAGAGCTGTGGGTCTGGATTTCTGTCGTACGTCCTGGTTGGCGTTGAAGGCCCAAAACCTCGTCCGTATTCCAAAACGCTGTCCTCCTGTCGAGGGGCTGAGTCTGACGCACGGCCGTGCAGGAAATCTGGATTCGGGAGTGAGATCTGCAGCACCTTTCCCAGCTCCAGGAGCAGCAACTCGTGTCAGAGCTGATAAAAGCCAGGTTTTTTATCTGTGAAGCCAATGTGAAGCGGGTCTGCGTACACCGCTTCTTGGGTAACCTCTGGTGGCCGGCAGAAAAGGAGAGGGTAGCGTTGAAGGAGCTGTAGGGCAAAGATTTGAGGCTCTCAATGGGCTTAAATTCCACTTACACTGCAAATATCTCCCATGTAACTGAGAAAGGGTTAGGGGTGAACCTGCAGCCCTCTCCTGAGGCTTGAAATAATTGGGTAGATGTGTGTAATTGTTAAATATTTACTGGATATTTAGGGCAGAGGCTCCCATCTTCACCCAACCAAACGTTGTCAGAGGGCTTTAATATCCAAAAAGGGGAGCAAATTTGCCCGCTGATCTTTGCTGCAGCTCTGCAGTAATAAATAACTCAGCATGGGACCTGGACCTGATGCCAAGCGAGCGCATTTGAGGCCGGGAGCTCTCGTCTCCTACCAGACACATTCAGATCAAGGGCGTTTTTTGGGGCCGTGGCGTTGGATGTCACAGACGCCATCGATGCAGCATGGATTTATTCCTCGGCTTTTTCAGCTCGCGGGGTCATTGTGTCAGCGCGAGGGGATTTGTTTTGTTGCCCTTTGTTTTCTGAATTTTTTCATCCGGTTCCTAAACCCCAACAGTCGTCCTTTGAGGAAAATTGTCCTTCTCGTAGTCTCATTCATGCTTATTTACTCTTATTTATGTATTTTTAAAACCCGAGGATGCCATAGGAGTGCTGGGTTTTCTTGTTTGCTGTTACTGGTAGGTGAGTGAAATGCAGGATTTATGCTGAAACCCCCCCAAAAAACGCAGGTTCTGCTGCAGTTACCTGCACCAAGATTTGCAGAAGAACAGATATTCACAGGTAGCTGCTGATTTTTCCCAAAAACCCGTGCATTTTAATTCAATTTTCTGCTTAGCTGCATCAGTTGGGTTTGAGTAGTAGAATAAATACTAAATGTAATCAGATTTGAGCTCAAAGCCTGAGTCAAATGAGCGAAACCAGAGGTGGAAGCACAGCAGCTCTGTTCCTAACAGAGGGTTTGAAGGCAAAGACAAATCAGCGGCTCATGGGTTTGCTGTGGGGCGTCCTCCGTGAAGGAGGTGGTCCTGACGTTGGGTTACTAAAAGATTTGGGTTAATTTTTTTGGCAGAACAGAATAAATTGGGAGAGCTGCCGCTGAGGGACGTCGCTTTGATGCCCCGATGAAGGGCACTGATGAATTTTTGGGAAGCGGAGAACTTTAATGCCTGTTTTATGGCCCCGGGGCGCCCGTTTCGTCCCGCACCTGAGGGACGCAGCTCCCTCTCCACCCATTCAAGCGTTGTTATTCCTGGGCACGGGGTTAGACTTGGAGCAATACAGGGGATGAGAAGTTCTCCCGAAGTCGAGCTGGGTTGTGTTTCCAGTATTTTCCTGCCCACATTTTTCTTGCTGTTGCCGGTTGAAATCACCCATTTGTCTCCATCCAGGGGAAAATAGAGAAAAAGCCCGAATCCGCCGCTGCTGCGCGCAAGTCTGAACCCAATGCGGTCTCTAAAATGGCTCCTACTAAAACAACCGTATCAAAAGAGGGTGCCCCAAAACAGCCCAATGGGAAAGTGAGTTCCTTTCAGACTTTTCTCTGTGGGAGATGAAGGAAAACGTTTCCGTTTTGGGTCACTTGCCCTCCTCTTCGACTCTTCTGCTTTCTCCTGTCGGTGTCACTGTTCCTTGCACAGACACTTCCAGTGCTTTCCAGTAAACCCTGCTGGTTTGAGCTGGGGTGGAGTTAAACCACGACAGTCAAATGCTAGATATCTTTCCCACACCTCCTGTAAATGTAAATATTTTCAGAGCAGGATCCTCCGTTTTCACTTCTAGGTAGAGATCTTAGGCTAAACTTTGAACCAGAGCTTTCCCTTAAAACCAGTTCATCGCACGCACAGCACTGGTTCGTAACTGGAAGGGAGCTTTAGCTGGGCTCTACGTGTTTTAAATTGCAGGGCATTAAGGATTCAGAACTCCTCAAGCCCACGCTGCAGCGGTCACCGTACGCTGGGTTACTCCGAAGCGGTCGTGTTGAGGTCGAGTGGATGTGGAGGCGCTTGGTTTAATTAAAATATCATCAGGCAGCCCCTGCTAACGACCGAATGGGATCTGTTCCTCTAGAGAAAGTCATTAAACTGCTCCCATGGCTCCCGTTTTCAGAGCTGCCATGGCGCTGAATCCAGTCTTTCTGAACTGGCTCGAGGAGCTTTGGGAAACCTGCTACAGCGAGAGCGTTTCTGGTGCTTCCCATTTACCCCCTCGTTCTAGCAAGTCCTCTAAACACAGCTTCTGCCACGTCTCGTGCTGTGTGAAATAACCCCCCGGCTAAACACGTGTCGTGACTAACCTTGGGCCCGTTGCTCTAACCTGGTTACTGCCTCTGTGAGTAAAACCTCACTTCACGCCCTCCTTTTGTGGCTGGGAAAAGCCCAAGTCCGCTTTAGTTTAAAAGAGAAGCAATTTAATGCGGATTTAACCGGATTTGTCGGCAGAATTGCGTCTCGGACCGGGCTTTACTGCCCCCAAAGGGTTTGGAAGGGTTCCCCAAGGCCGCAAGCAGGCGGGTGCCGACACCGAGCGCCCCGTGGCCTCGTTGGAGGTGGCGGCCCCATGGATTTGGGAGGGAGGACGCAGCTGAGCCCTGGGGCTCCTGTAGGGAGCTCCATGGGGGTGTAGACGACCCCAGCCCTTTGCAGGCAGGTGCCCACCCGTAGGGTTTGATGGCGAAGGGGTCTTCAGGGCAGCGCCTCCGCTCTCGCACTAACTCCGTCTGTGCAGCCTCTCGTCTCGTTCACTCTGTGTTTCACTTCTCACTCTCCTCCTCGGTTGCGTTCACACCTACTACTAGAGCTGGATTGAGTTCCCCCCCCCCTTGTACAGTGTTAGAGCGGCCGCCCCAGCCTGCCTACGATGACTCTAACCAGTCCTCTTCCCTTGTGTTGTTTTCCGTTCTGTAACCTTCCAGGTCCAGATAGTCTCCAAAAAAGCGAACTACAGCCATGTTCAGTCCAAGTGTGGTTCCAAGGACAATATTAAGCATGTCCCTGGAGGTGGGAATGTAAGTATGGGCTCTGGGCAAGCTGTCTTTCTACTAACTCCTCTCGTATCGTGTTCTGTATGTGTCAGTCTGACGGATGCTGTGTTTGGGGGCTTCTGGAAATGATGGAGGCTGGAGGATTTCTGTTTATTTCGTTGCTTTCTCCCCCAACCCCGGGGGATGCCAGGTGGAATGGGTGGGTGTTGTTTCGTCGCGCTCCTGATACACCTGACCTGTTTCTCGCATGGTTTCCGTGGTGTTTCCAACCCGGGGTAGGATGTGCACATTGTTGACCCCAGGAATTAGCTCACCGTGGATTCAATGGAGAGACCTCGGTCCCCTGACCTATTTTAGCTGTTTACTTGGTTTTAGATGAAATGAGCTGTGGCCTGTTACTCCTCACTGGTTCACAGAGCAAGGCTGAGTCAGATTAAGTTCGCTCCTTGCTTCACAAGAAGGGAGACTTGGAGAAAGGAGGAGGAAAAGACCCAAAGACCCTGGGACTTAAGCTCTGAGCTGCGATTAATTTCTAAATTTAAAGGCTATGGGTATCTCTGGCTGCAGAGTTGAGTTTATTAAAAGAGAAGGTTAATCTTGTCGTGCCTGAGCGCTTGGTTTGGGGTATTATATCCTGAAAGTGGCCAAAAAAAACCCCCAGGTTGACTATCTAGATGCTAAAGGGTTTAAAACGTGACCGTAGCTTGGCAGGTTTGTGTCCTCGTGGGCAGATCTGCCGTGCCTCCACAAATCTGTGCCAGGCTCTTTGTGCTGGGGATGCTTTGCAGAAACGCAAAGATTGGGCAGTTTCAAAAAGATGTCGATGAAACGCTGAAGCACGAGGGGGTTTTTGTACCATTTGTGGGTGAATCTGCTGGGTTCCTGCAGAGCAGTGTCCAACCATGGCTTCTTCTGATGCTTTCTGTGTGCCTGAGAGCCGGCGTCAAGGAAACTCCCTGCATCTCTGCTTTGTGTAGCGGTGGATATTCACATTCAGATATTCGATTTTAATTGAAATATTCCATTTTAATTCAAATATCCAATTTCTGGGACCAGAATTGTTGTTGCCATACAGCCAGCGTGCTCTGTTGGACCTGACTGGGGTGCAAACCACCATGACCACTTTTCCTGGGAAATGCACCTGTATTTACCTACCTGGCCAAACCTTTACTCTACGTGACCAATTCTTCCTTAAATCTTCACAAGAGGCAACCAAATCTGGCTTCTTAAACTCGTTATTCACAGCTTGGTTGCCAAGATGGCAAGAGGTGGATGCTGAAGTTGCAGTGCTTGCCTGACTAAGATTGACCCCCCACTGCGTACACGTGTGTATGGAGCTTCCTATAGGAATCACAGCCTGGTTTGGGTTGAAGGGAC
>NW_010203501.1:0-42867 GCF_000695765.1 Mesitornis unicolor
TAGTGACAGTGCGAGAGGGTTACCTGGATGGGTGCTTCGTGGACGCGGGCAGCTTGAGATTTAATGTATTATTAATGATGATTTTTTTTTTAAAGAGCAACTTGTTCTTGGAAAATCGCGTTTAATTTCGGTTTCTATTCCAGTTTTGAGATCTCTGGTGGAGGCTGCGATTACTGTTGGCATAGGGTAGTGCAGGGATGCTGACGCCTGGGCAGCCCTCACCGCCCGGGCGCTTGCAGTGGGTGCCGAGGGCAGTTAGTGCCTGTCACTTGGTGACCTGGGAGCCTTTTCCCAGATAGAGACCTGGGAAGCATTCAAGTGGCTGCTTCCAGGGATAATATGGGCAATTCAGAACTGGAAGAAGGGGAACTGCATGTGTACGCAAAAGGCAGTGTTCTTCCAGAGCTTGTACTCCGAAACTTAGTTATTTCGTGAAAGCCCAGTTCTGAACACCAGAAAGCTTTGTGTGTTCCAGGAAGGCTTGAATTTTCTATTTTATAATATTATCCAGGAAAGAATTAATGTGAGGGCTCTGGATACTGTGTGTTTAGGTCTTATTTTGATCTAAGTGGTTAATTCAGTAGAATCTGTGGCATATTGCTCCAAGTGCAGTAAGCCTGGAATAAATTGAGTGGTTTTCACTGCATAAGAAAAGTTCAAGATCACTTTTAGTTCTATGAAATGTTCTTCCAAACACTAGCATTTTTCTTTTTTTTTATGTATTTCTTTACAACCTATATAACGTTACTAAGCTCAGCATGGGAATTATGTTTTTGTGAAACTATGTTCAATTTTCAGATGGAAGAACAAATCAAATTTGTTTTTTTCTTTATCAAGTAATTAAGTGCAGATGTTTTTTGCATTCCCACTTCAGAAGTCACCTTGCTCTGTCAAGGTTATGATGTGTCTACTAAGCAACTAGGATAACATGAAAATCTTTAAAGCCCGTATCTGTCTTGGAGAGTTTCAAATGTTCTCTTGGGTTAAATTGAGTTGGCATTGGGGTTTTTTCTTCCTTTCCTTCCTTCTTCCTTCCTGAAATTTATTAAAGAGAAAGTAACAAATAACTTGGTTTGAGTATCTTTACACACAAAAGGTAATGCTTTAGACTGGTTGTATAGGAAAAACAAGTGAGTTTAAACATTGTGGTAATAGGACTTGCAGCATATAATATGGCTAATTTCTCTTGTATGACTACAGGTGGCAGTGTAGACGCCAAGAACAAAAATTGTCAGAAATTATCTTCTGTGTACAAGAAAATGAAGAGTGTACTCATGACTAAGCACAGGAACCTGGAAAGCCACAGGTATGTGAAGTGATTCATACAACTGCCTATGGTGCTCCTCGTATTTACAGCACTCTGATGTTCCTGGCTTAATAGGTATTTTTGGACCAATTATCACTTAATGTATTCACAGTAAGAGCCTAATCAAAATGTCATGGAAAAAAAATCTATATTTGATTACTAAAAGAAGCAGAAATATTTTGAAGGCAGTGTGCAAGGAGAGGTGGGATTTTCCTACTTTTTATGGTTTGTTTTGACTATAAAGAATCAGTACTAAGTTGCTTGAAGATACTTTTTTTTCCTTTTAAATAATTAGATTTCAGATTGATAAACCTAGCAGCAGTTATAGGCCTGAATATACTTGAAATGGAGAAACTTTAGCTATGATAGAAAGATTTGCATGTCTGGATGTTTTAGATGTCTTATCAGTACTATTTTTACGAGCACTGAAGAATTGAAAGCATGAGGAGAATTACAGAGATGTAATTAAGAAGATGTCATTTCAAATAACTGTCCAGTGGTGATGCATATGTGTTGTTATTGGTTAAATCTTTTAAGATTTTTTTTAAAGTTGTACAACACTGTTTTCTATTTAGAAAATAAAAATAAGTAGTACGTAATAAGAGCTCATGATTATCTTTCCTATTTCAAAGTAAAGGGAAATACTAGATTACCTTAGTAATTAATTTTTCTCATTAATTAGTAACATTAGAGTGAGGCAAAGCTTTTCTTGTATGTTTACTTTGGTGTGTGCAGCCTGTAGAAATTAGTCCTTGGGCCTGCATTCCAGGAGTCCTGGGAAGCCATGGAGGATGGGACAAACAAAGCTGGAGCTAGAGGATTTTTTAGAACTGATGAGTGGGAAGTTACTCTGGTAAGAAGTGTCAAAGTGCAACTGTCACTGTGTTTGTTTATATATATATATACTTTTGCATTTGACTGTTCTCATTCTAGTCTGAGAAGGCTTTTTGTCTAAATCTTTAAATTGCTTCTGAGATAATGTATTTATATCACAACTGCTGACAGATGACCAAGTTGCCTTGTGTTGGCTACCCTGCAGTAACTGGCCTTGGGAACAATTTTAGTTATCCCCAGTTGCAAAGTAAGCCACAAACAGAATTATTTATTTTTTTAGAATGGGCTAAGAGCATATATCCCATTAGGTATAACCAACCAGCTGTCACCAATTAACTGTAAAATTATAGTAGCTTGGCATCTTGAGATTCTGGAATTCAAATAAAAATGACTTTTTCTATGTGCTGTTTAAAAAAAAATAATCCAAGAAACTATACTTCAGACATAGCTTTGGGTACCCAAGCTGTAAGCTTTCTGTAGCGGTGCTGTTATCTCTGTTGATGAACAGTAGGACTCTGATATTTGATTGGTGTTTGTGGGTACCATCATGATGCTTTCAAAATACAGTGTGCCTTGGGTAGAGTACCCTGAAGACCTAACACAGTTCATAAATTCAATTTTTAAAAAATGTGAATAAATCTAGATCTGCAGGGGAGAGCTCTTCTATCCATCTTTGCCTGGCCGTCATGTTATTGCTTGTCACCTGTCACTTCTGAGTGGGGACCCACTCAGGTGTAGCTGGGGAGCAAAAAGCATCAGTACTAATTTCTATACAGCCCTGTAGTTTTTTTATTATGATCTCTCATTGAGCAAAACAGTTAGTTGTATGTAAAAAAAACTTAAATTAATAGCCCTGATGAAGTCAATTGAATTGTTTATGTAGTACAGGTCAGCATATGCTTATGGAATTGTTGAACATTGTTGAGTTCATTAGTTTGTGCCAACACATTTAGAACAGAAAATGAAAATGTCATTTGTCATTGGTACAAAATTTTAATGGGGTCTTCCATTACATCAAGTGTTCAAAATATTATATAAAAGAAAACTGGTAACTAAGCAGTATGATGCTCAAGAGTTCAATTTACAGACACTTCTGTGTGCTAATTATGAAGTATTGACATAAATGAATGAAACTACTTGTTAAAGTGCCTTTTGCAGCATATAGCAGTTATGTGTTCACAAGATGATTCATAACATTCAGCAATTTGTGATGCATTTCCCTGCCATTACTAGAGATTACTAAGTGTCTAATGTATTTGCACTACACTGGGTTACTTTAAATTAGATTTGAAGGTGGAAAGGGAATGAAAACCATTTTCTATCAACTGAAAAATCAGACCTGTTTTACGAATCAGTTAGTTAGTACAGAGTTTCTCATTACTGTATAGTACAATTTATCCTTTACAATAAACTATAAATGTTTAATCGTCGTGCCTATAAATACAACAGTGACAATGTGTGTGGGGGGAACCCTCAAAACTTATTTTGTGTTGAAAGTTGTGTACATTATAACTAATAAAATATAGCAGACTTGCTGTAACTGAAAGTGAAATTCATAGTAAGAAATCTAAATCTGGAATCTAAATGTGCAAGGTCCCATTTTTTGAATGAGCAAATCTTGGTTGTATAGAATGCTATTTGATTTGATGCTGAACATATTTGTAAGTACAGCCCCCATGAACAGTGCAAAAGATGCTGCATCTTAGAAAACTGTCTTGTGCTTCTACTTTGAATGGGAAGTTGTGGCTGGTTATGTGTTCTGTTGTCTTAAGAAAACTGTGTTTAAGGGCTTGCACAATCAGTCATTTCACACCATCATGAAGATGACTGTAATCTGTTAGATTATAAAACATGTTTGCCTGACAGTTATCAGAAATGTCTGTTAATGATACCAGGGTTTTACACAAGAAAATTTAAACTTTCTCACTTCTTAGTACCTCTTATAGCATTGTCTTGAAAATGATTCATGGGAACCTGGAACAGGTACTAGGCCCATGGATTAATGATGCTGAATGGAAGACAGATAAAGGGTTTTGTCACATCTGTTTTGTGAAATGGCGGGTACCAACCAGTCCAGTATCAAAGGAGGACTTTTAGAAAACCAATAGATTGTCAAGCAGGAGGATGGACATGGTCTGAATCAATGTCTCTGGAGAGGCAGTCACAGAGTGAAAATTTCAGGTGGAGTATTCTGAGTCTAAAACACAAGAAGTGGTCTGAGGCCATTTAGCTTAGGCACTTTGACTTCTCAGGCTAGAGGGTGATAGCAGATCTCCAATTAGAAGAGAGTAGCATTCTCTTAATCTCAACAGTATTAATACAGCTGTTAAACCAAAGTGATAGTCATGACACTGTGAGATGCCCTTTGTAGACTACTATAACTGAAGTGGACTCTTGTGAGAGTCACAACATGCTAAACATGTGCGTAAGGAAAATATCCTTAATTGACAAATGTGTGCAGTAAACCTCTAGGCATGTAGTCTCACTGCTGTCTTTGGGCAGACTGCCACTGGGCTTCTATGAGAAGTAAGTCTTCTTACTTCTAGAAGTAAGAAGGAGATCAAACCTGTAAAGGAGAAATGATCTTGAAATTACGTCCTGTAGGTGAGACCTTGCTCTCAGGCGATGGCCAAGTATCCTTTTGCTCTAAGAATTCCATTGCATGGTGTTGTTTCTGGATGATAGAAGGATATCTTCTGCCATGGTGGAGTCGTACTCCACTTGAGTACAGTGCAACTAACTGAATTTATAATGCTGAAAGGAAGCATATATAATAACCTTCCAACTACATGCCAAGGTGGCTTACAACAAAGGAGTCTAGACTGTCTTTTAGTGCTGGAGAAGCTGGTGGAGAAGTGCTGGTGACATAGAAAGGCTACCAAAATAGTGCTGGAAGCAACATGTGATTTGCTAGATAGAAGGTTTTTAAGAATAAAGACCTCTGCAGCATCAGTCTGCATTGTAATCCCAATGCTCTACAGGAGGACAAGCAGAAAGGGCACAAAAGTCAAGATGACACAGCCTCTGGAGTTGAAGTCCTTAACATTGCTCTACATAGGACAGAAGCTGATGAAAGTCATGTAGAAAACAGTGAAGAACTGCCTTAATTAGGTCCAATTTAGACAGGAGCACTGAAGAACAGGCAGTCAGACCAAAATAGAAGTGCTTCTAGGTACATGCTAGAAGACTAGAGGCTAAGATGGAGGGACTGAATGCTTTCTTCTAAAGTAAAGTAAAATGCTTGCAGCTGGTGTGGAGAGATTCAGAACAAATGCATATCCCCTAACAACTGCTTATCTACCCTTTAAAAAGATTTTAAAAACAATTAGCATGATTGAGCAGGTTGCAAGGAACATAAATATATCCTTCAAAAACTTGTCAAAAAAAAGGTGAAAATTGAGCAAACTAAACATAAAATAAACAAGTTATACCCTGATATGTGGTTTGTAAAAGGCTGAGAAGCTTGTCGTAAGTACTCTTTCAAAAACATCAGAAACAGGAAGGCCATTGGACCAATAGATAACTAAGAGATAAAAGAGCTCCAAGAAGATTGCACTGTAGCTGAAAGAGTATGAAATACTTGTGTTCACTATGCAGGAGCTCAGATTTCCAGACAAAAATCTCTTCTCTGTGGGAAGAGAAAAACGAGGTCCCAAATCAAAATGCTGCTGGGACAATTTCTTTATATTTTTATTTTTTTTAGAATAAAATGATAAAAATGAGTTGCAGCAAAGGGCCAGCTCTGGATGCACCCAAGACCTCTTGAAGATGTCCCACTGTAAAATTGCTGAACTGGTAATGGTGGAGTTTAACAGCACAATACTGCTGTGGTAGCAGTGAAGTTGGCGGTGCCAAAGGTGATGCCAGCTTTTAAAAAGGCTTCCAGAAAGCCTGTAGGAAAGAACAGGAGAAGTATGACTGGCATTCATACCAGCCAATTTGCTGGTACATATAGTGAAGAAGAAAACTAATGGATTCATGGACAAATTTTATGTACCAGTGAAGAGTCAGAACAGCCTCACAGGTCTAGTAGAGTTCTTTGAAGACACTGTTGGGGTTGTGAGTAAGTGTGATCTAGCTGATGCAGTACACTTGGGTTTCAGAAAGTCTTTTGAGAACTACTCACCAAAGGTGCTGACCCAAATGAAACTCCTCTGACATAAGAGGAAAGTTTGCTTCTAGACTGAGAGTTGGTTAAAAGATGGGGTAGGAATAAATGATCTGTTTTCACAGAAGTGATGGTCGTCACTGGTAGAGTCACGCATGGATCTGTGCTAGGTTTAACACCAGTCAGCATATGCATTGGTGATCTGGAAGAATGAGTGCAGAGTGATTCTCAGTTAATGAGAGTAGCAAAAATGAAAGCTAATTATGAAGAGCCAAAGAGGGAATCTTGTGATGAGGATGAAGCTCGCTGTTGATATTATGAAGTAACGCATGCAGGGGAGAACAATCCTGCTATTGGTGAGACTGTAAACTATCAGCACCAAAGGAAGCAACGTTGTAGAGGGCTTACCATAATAAATCCAAGCATTGGTTAAGTGTTTGGGACTGATTAAAAAAAAAAAATCTTAGGGAAAAACTGCAGCAGAATAGAAGTCTGCTATGCTAGTCTATAAACTGCCTGTGCTTTTGTTTTGACCTCTAGGTGCAATTCTGATCCCTATATTTAAAGGGAGGTCGAGGAGAAAAAAAGGAGAGATAATAGAACTAGAAATGAGTGGCAGTGACGATGAAGAAGAATTAAGGATCTTCAGCCTGGCAAAGAAATGGCTAAAGATGAAAATTATAAAAATCTATACAGCAGTGTAATGGAAATAAAGAACAGGGAATGCTCATTAACTTTCTCTTGTAGTACAAGACCCAGAAGGGATCGAATACAATTATCAAGTGACAAATTCAGAACAAGTAAGAGGTTGTCTTTTTTTTTCCATAGTGTGTAGTTTAACTGTGAGCCACTGTACATAGTAAAAGTTTATATGGGTTTGAGCTTTCAGTGCAAAAATGTCACGTCTTGCTTAGAAGAGCAAAAAGCCCAGTCCCTGAAGGCTGCAGAGGGATTCTCAGGTGCATCCGTGCAAGCTTTCCCTGTCCTAGTGCTCTTCCCCAGACTTCTGCTCTCAGTCTTTGCTAAAGACGCACTATAAAGGATAGATGTATCTTTTATCTGACTGAATATGGCTATCAGTATGTAAAATAAAGACAAACTGCAGTCCCCTAAAGAAAATGCTGACCATATGCCACTCCAGATGTGTAACAGAACTATTGGTGGCGAAAACATGTTGAGAAGGACATTTTTTTTTCCTTAGGCCTAATAACTTCCTGAAGAAAAAAATATTGTTTTCTTTGAACAATCCTCATTATATCAAGTTGATACCTGAAGTTTAGTGCCTGTATAAGGGAGCTGAGATTCTTTGTTCTGAGGTGTCAGTATTCAGCTTTATTTCTGTGCTTGCTCAAAGTTAGTTGGGCATTTGTTGTTCCTTGCAGTTTATCTTCAGATGGACTGAATTAAGAATCTAAATCCAAAAATAGACTGGAAAAGTTGACGACAGGTTTACCTATATAATGAAATGCTTGCCTATATAATAATATGAAAAATACTATTTTTGAGTCATGAACATGGAAGACAAAATTCCTTTCCCTGTAAATATGGTGAGATTACATATAGGTCATTTCTTTAACTAAATATACAAGGACTAAAGCTATGTTAGACTTGGGCTGAATAAGGACTTGAAGAAAATAGGTGACTAAGAATAAAAGATGACTTGGCTGTTATATGTGAAAACAGCATTTAAATATTAAAAGGATTTAGAAGTTGTGAAAAAAAAAATGTAGTCAGGTAACAAATGAAATGAAAGAAGAGTCTCCCAATGGGCAGGCTTATGAACTTGTGTGAATACCACCAGCCATGAGGTACAGAAACAGTGCAAACACAGCTCTACACCCTGTAAGGAGTCACAGGACTGGATGTTGGGGGATATACAAAAGTTAACTCTAACCTGGGAAAATTAGTCTTCTTGGATTCCTGTGGTTGGTAACAATAAATCAGCTTCTCCAGAGGGTGATACAGAGCACCCCAAGTCAGTTTCTGCTCTCAATTACCCTCTGGAGAAGGCTTTTTCTGTCCACAGTGGCTACAGACTGACAAGAAAGACAAAGATGAGTGGCCTCCCTAAGTTAAAGTTGGCCTTTGAATATACCCATTCTATATGTGAGCATCAGGGCCGATTTTTCTATGTGTTTTAGTAGGTCACTTTTTTTCCCCCAGTGGTACTAGGTTAAAAATATATAGCAAGACTTTAATACTAGCTAAACCCATTTTTAAAGGTTTCATGAAGAAGTGCCTGTTTCATATGTCTTCAAGTTCAAATTGCCCCACAAAGTTTTCTGTACTTGCCTGACAAAGCTAAGAATCTATATTAAAAAATGAAACTAAAATACATTTTGGTTTAAGAAAAAAACAACATAAAATCCAAAATTTTTCTAAAATAAAAAAATAATACAAAAAGAGATAATATAGAGTTTTTTAAATTACAAAAGTTAGGCAATAGAGCCTGTTTGAAAGAAAGGGTTAATTATGTGCCCCACCAGATACCCCAAACATGCTCTTCTTAAGAATTGGGGAAGAATCAGTCTTCTCATTAGCTCAGTTATTTTGATGATCTCCTTGGTTGCTCTTTAGAGTTTTTCTATTTGTTCAACAAAAGCAAAACATAATTCTAAGAGTATTTATTTTTATTTTGGTTTCCTCTAATAGAATGTGATGCCAAAGAGAAAAAGGTATAAGAAAAATATTGGTTTTCTCTTTATTTGGTACTTAATGTAGTTAGGTAATGAAGCTGAGCCACTGGCAGTGTGAAAAGAGATTTTGGTCAGCACAGATTACAGTAAGTTTTAATTTTTTTTCTAAAACTAATTTGTTACCAGACACCATGGAACAGAACTTCACTAGTAATGTACTCAGAGGGTTAGACTTTTACCTGTTTAAAACCATACTTTAAACCATAATGCATGGTCTTAAATAGATAAGAGAATGCACCAGCCAAGCACGCTTCTCAAACAATGTTTATGCCAGCCTTATCTCATGAACTGGAAACTGCTGTATATTTTTTATTTTTTTTAATTGGATTAAATCGGTTCTCTGGAAACTATTTCAGTTATACTTTTCTAATGCAAAATCCTCTGAGAAGACAGATTGTGTATTTCAGTATTATGAAACTTCTACATACGTACTTTTTTCCCTTTTTAATATCAGTTAGACTTGATGTATTTCTCTTTTTGTTTTGGGGAGGGTGGCTGTCTCTGTAGTTATTCTCTTATGCCTTGATTGTACTTGTTAGCTTTTATCTGGATGGTTCTTAGTGTTCCTGATAATTGAGGTAGTTGTGCACTCTATAATAAAAATAATGATAATTCTGTAGTCAAAATGAAAATCATATGCTGTCCTTGACTCAGATTTCAGTTATATGAAGTCTGTGTTACCCACAAATAAAGTTGTAAACTCTTATGAAACCTCTGATAAAATGGAAGCCAGAACCAAAAGCAAAACAATAAAACCTGCTTATCAGGTCTCTGCTGAGCCCACTGGCCAGGGACAGATGTACTTTTGACATCAGCTCCCACAGCCTTGTGTCCTGCTGGTTCCTGAGAACACAAAGAAATTGCAAGTCCTCTAATTTAAGAGACTGAAACTGTTGCAGTTTGCTTTTTCTCCTTTCAGATATGCCTTTTCTGGTTTTGTTAGTCTGGTTTTTCATTGCTTCTCTGCAGTTTTACCTTTAATCATAATCCAATTGCACAAATATTATAGTTGGTGGTTTTTTTTCCTTATTTTGACCTATCTCAGTGTTTCCTGAAACTTGTAAACATCATCTTCCTCTTTCCTTTACACTGTGCACCAAAAATTTCTAGTTGAAATGAATATTTAACAGCATATTAAAGGTACAGACATAACAGTGGTATCTCCATTGACCCAAATCTGGTGGTTTTCTGCTGTTTAAAGATGTTTTTGTTTTGCTTGTTCAGTCAGAACAAGCTGGATTGCCCCAAGTGGTAATGTGCTGCATCAGTTTTCTGATGAGAAGTGCCTTGTGAGGGTTATTCAGTTTAACACATTTTCCCTCATCATATTATATCAGTTACAGAGACCAAGCCAGTTCTGGCAACTACTTAAACCATATTATCTCAAATGCCGATGTAGGCATTTGCATGTTGAATTAGGAATCTGAAAATGTATATGCTCCTATTGAGTATAGTGAAGATACTTTTGAATGGGGGAGGTGTCTGTTGAATGTTTTCTGATCTCTTAAGACTGTAGTATAAGTAGCTCAAACTCTGTTGTATTCTTGGTTTCATCTAAAATGTTCCTTGGAACATAGTTATTGGACAAAGCCAAAGGTCTTAAGGATCTTCCAATTCTCCACACTGGTGCCAGCCATGGCTCCACTTGCTCTCACTTTCTGTGGTCCGGTTCTTTGGGGCAGTTTCTGCAGTGAGTGGAAAGCAAGGTGGCCCACTCCACAGAGCTGCTAGCCTGAGGGTTAGGTTAGCTGCTTCAGAGGTGTGGGATTGTGCTGTAGTCACAGGGCTGTCCTCTCAGGAAAGTACCTGAGCTACTTGTCATCCTTCCCTTCAGACCATTTGGAAAGAGTCCTACTCATCTGCTGAAAGAGTAAGCACAGGTACCTGAGATGATTCTGGGTTCAGGATGGCAGGTGAAAGTATGACCCTAGCCTACAGCACAAGATCCATGCTAAGGTAGCATTTAAGATCAGTGTCTACACTTGGCTAAGCCTGAGATGTTTCCAGCATTGGCCAGGCACTCTGGATTGTCCATCTGAGACCTAGCTCTTCCCACTGCCAAGGTAAGGAGCCCATCTGTTTACTGCAGGGCTCTGGCTTCTACTTTAGGAATCAGTTTGCTCTCAGCTAGGAGCACTGGTGCATAGCTTGTATCAGGGCCTTTTATTTCATCCAGTGTTTGGATCAGCAAGGTGGGATTTCAAGGAGCCACAGCATCCAGAGACAGTAGCTGTTTTGGAACCATATGTTTCCTCATCCTTTTCATCAGCCTTATGTTTCTGAACTTTTAACTCCCAATAACTGCCAGTAATCCACATCTCTCTGCTGTGTCCAGTTAAAACTTGATCTGCTGGACGCAGTCCAAATGATCCTGTGTAAATCCTTGTCTGTTGCTGCAGTAAGTTTTGTTGTTTTGTTGTTGTTTTGTTGTTGTTTTGTTGTTTTCTAACTTCATCACTACAGGTTATGGCTCGTAGATGGTGACTGGGAGTGGAAAGATGTACAACAGAACTGTAACTTCCCTTTATATTTAAACCTGGTCTATATGGAATGTTGCAAAAGGAAGAATGACTGGTTAGGTATAATTTTGTGAATGAAAAATAATTTTTTAAAATACTGGACAGTTGAAGGGAGAGGATCTGGTAAAATCAGAGATGTGTTTCACAACTCTGCTGAATGTCACTTTTTAGCTCTACATTTAGAATCCATGCAGAAGTTGGCCCATCCCAGCATAGAGCCATCATAAAGTGATGTGAGACATTATGACTGAGGTGGATGGAGAAGAGTATGTAAATAATGCTCTTTGAGTCTTGAAGTCTTGGTGATTTCTGTGAAGAGTTCTGAAGCATTTACTCTGTTGTATCATTTTTCTTTTTCTGCAGTTCTTTTAAAATTGATTAAATCAGCACCAGTTTATTTTGGATGAAATGCACAGCTCTATTATCAAAAGTATCTTCCAGTTAAAATAGTAACATTCAGTAGTTTGGGCTCCAGCATTGTCCTACAGAGCCAAAATATAATTGCAAGAATTTCTTGCAAAAAGATATTGTATTTTCTTTCACGAAGTCTTTCAGTGAAAAGCAACTTTTTTTTTTTTGTAATAAATTTGAACCATATGAGGTTTGTTTTGTTTTGTTCTGTTTTTCTTCTTTTTTCTATAGATAGACCTGGAAAATTTTAACCTAAAAAAAGATTGCTTTGCATCTGTGGGGCTGGGGCATAAGGGGAATGTGGTAGTAGTGCTTATAATGAGTTCTGAGATCTTCAGAAAGTAGTGGTTATTCCAAGAAGTCTGCTATAGGACTTTTGATTCAGCAAAACTTTGAAAGCTCATAAGAGTTTGAAGCCAGATGAACTACTTACTTACTTAAATACTTTGCTGAGCTGTTCATAAATTATGACTGGTTCAATAAATTACTTTGAGTTTGATTTCATTTTAATGACTCAAGTTAGAAGAAAGTTCTGTCCCACAGAAATTTCCATTTGTTTTACTTCTCATTAATTAGCTTATGTCTTGGAACATAGTGAAGAGCTGATCAAACCTATGGATGATATAAATCTGGGAAGCTGGACAGTTCTTAGAATTAAATCAAACTTATCTGTGAGGCTTTTGGAGAGTGATCTGGTGTAACAAGTGAGGTTTTGGAAGGAAAAACATGTAGCCTTTATCAAAAGCACAGATATCAAGTAACTTGGACAGTGGTACTTAGGCAAGAATTTTAATGCTAGCAGTTAAGTAGTGTAGTAGGAAAGATGAACACATGCCTAGATTTCATGTTCATGAGGTTCTTTACATTTAATGAAATAAGAGGTAGTAACAAAAATTTATCAAAAGGCCTAGCGAATAAAAAAACAAAGGGAAAGGGTAGCCCAGGCAAAAGACATGACTGAATAGCTAAACTGTTAATATTCAAAAGGTCCATTTAACAATTGTTTTGTCAAATGTGTCTTGTTACACATGATTCCTTCTTTTCATCTGAAATTTGATTGCTGACTGCTCACTGAGGTTTTTTTCCTACTATTCTTCAGTAGTCATGCTCTGTCAAAATATGTCCATCTAATAGTCCACATTTGAACCGGAGAATATTTTATTCAGAAAATGCTATGGATCTTCAATCCTCAGATATGTTGTTTTATACAGAACTCTATCAGAACTGATAAGAAGTTTTGTCCCTTTGTCAAAATGTTTCTTAAATAGCACAGGATTTTGAGTGGTGGTTGTGTGTTTTCTTGGTTATGCGATGAAGGAAATGCTACTGTTTTGTTATTGAAGTTCATAGACATTTTTGTTGCCGGCTTTAGTTGTGTCAAATTTCTTTTACCTTTTCCATCACCAGCCTGTATTACTCCAAGACTATTATGAAGAAGCTTATCATCTTTTATTTTAAGAAGCTGGTTACACAGTTACCATTTAGAGTCACTTAAGTTTTCCACCACATTTGCTGATGAAGATGTTTGACATTATTATCATCCTTTTCCTCCCCCTCTGATAAATCCATTTCATGCTCCCACTTTGTCAGGTTAGACTTTCCCCCCCTCTTTAAGGCAACGTTATTTTCTGCTGGAGTATTAGTTGAAGGGCTTTAGCTTTGATGACTTTGATGGGGCATTCACAAAGGCTATCTTTAGTATAGTGGGAATACTGACTGTGTTTCCTCCCTGGCTAATAGAAAATGATTGGGGTTTCTAGGGCAATTCTGAGTTTTCAAGTTAGGCTTTTTTTTCCTGTATTGCCCCCCAGAGAAAGCTGTGGCTTTTGCAGATGGTGCCAGCTGAAGTATCCCTTATGCTGTTTTTGAAGTCCTGTAAGTGAAGGGCAAAGGCTCCTTTCTGACTCCTATAGCTGCAGCAAGGCTGGATTTGATGGTCACTGGTGAAGAGCCACATCTCCCTACCCGTGGTAGCTGGATGTACCAGGAGAGGAGAAATAAGATGAATGATTTAGAATTACGGCTTTTTGTTAGGTTACAGGGCCCGGGTATTTATGTTGGCTTAAACTGTGTACACTTGATACAAAATATACCCTACAAGAGTTTCAGTGCTTGAGTTGTGTTTCCATTTTTGACAGAATTACACAGAATCACAGTGTAAACATGTTTTTAGTGACTGTTGGAAATTAGAGAATCCAAACAGTTCAGCTGGGATTTTCTCAGGGTACCTCTCGTATAACTGACAACTTCTGCATACAGTTTCTGCAAAGACTTGGTGGCTGGAGTCAATGGCTTCATATTATAGTAAATGATTATCATCATAGTTCCAAAACATCTATCCTGTTTTGCCATGTAGAAAACTGTATTTCTATCTTAACCTGAATCAAACAGACTTTTTGAAGCTCGTATGTGGCCAAAATATTATGTGGTGCTGTTGCAAACTTGTCTCTAATGAATGAATTTTAAGTCAAGTAATTTAGTTCTCATAGTATGTCCCAGTCTTTGTTATTGTTCTGGAAAAATAGTGAGACCTTTGAGGCCTTGAAGGCTTTCCTCCTTATTTCTTTGTGTGTGGTTGCATGAGGTTTGCTTCTAAGCTATTATTAAATCAATAATTATTGTTTGCTACTAAGGATATGCATGATGTTTCACAATGCATAGATTTTGGGACTTCTAGAAGAAAATTGTGTCTCTGCTCTACGATAGCTTTTTATAGAATACAGAATACACTAGACCACAGATGAAGCCTTTGCTGTGTGCTCTTTTGCTTTCTCTTAATTTATTATTTTCTCTTTCCCATCATACCAGCTATTAGTGTATCTAATCTCATTCAGAAACTTTTCCTCAAATATATATCCTTGTGTATTTTAAAGCTAAATTCCAGACTCACATTTATAATATTTGTTATTTGTATGTCATGTAATTCAGGTGGAAACCCATTACTGAAACCTGAATGATAAGTTGATTAACTTAATTGCATTTTTCAGTTTTTAATATGAGTGGGTTTAATAGTTGCACTTCCTGACCTTGCTGTTATTTCACAGACTTTTTTTTCCCCCATTTCTACATGTATTTTCATTTTCTTTTTTTATGTTTTCATTTTCTGTGTTAATTTTTCTGGCCATACTGGGAGGTGATTGAGGGTGGCAGAAGTCTGCAAACATGTGCAGAGAACCATAGCCTTGTGAGGCACAGAATTAAATTGTTTATTTCACATTAATAATTTGCTTAATAGTATACCTAAAGTCTAAGTTTGGAAGAACTTGGGGAATTCCTTTAAGAAGTGACACAAAAGTAGGAAAGAATGTTACAGACAGTGATTAATTACTTTATTGCAAAAGGGGAGCTTTTTGTATATCTTCTTGGTTTGAAATGAGTTGCTATGTGTTGAAAAGGTAAGAGACTGGCAGAAGACTTTCCTGTCTTACTAAGTTGTGAGATCAGGAAATAACTAAATTTACCATGGGGAGTTTACCTAACTAACCACAACCTTTTACTAATGTGTTCACTTTGTCCTCACTTACAAATTTTGAAATAAAATTGCCAGTACTCATATGTCACTGATGGGAAGTAAAGGCAATATTTTGGTCATAATTGGTAGGAGGCGAGACTGACATTCACATGAATTTTCCCCATTTGCAGAATGAGCACCAAATATTTCATAGAAATTAAATTATTTCTTAACTTTTCTGTCATGCTAACCTGGCATTTGGAAATGCTTGTGCTTTCCCACTCTTAATGCTTAGTCTTTAGAAGTGGTTTCCTTTAAATAGGAAATACATTATTTGTTTAAAATGTTAAATATTTTTCTTCAGGTTTCAGCCTTCAGCTGTAGCACAGCCCTCAGAATCTTGTTGTCAAGGCCAGAAAGGTCTTCATGCTATCATTTAAAGCCTCCGGCGTGACAAAGGACACAAGAGTGTGCTCAGCAATGATTCTGCTGTGTTCAATATCTCGCAAAAACTTAAAGGGATGACAGAGAATCCTTGGCCTGGTACTCTGTTCAGGCAAATTATCCTCACTGATCATATATACAACCTTAAGTCCTTAAGTTTCACTTGAAGACACTTTGTTTTTATCCCTTAAATCACTTGGGGCTTTTCATATTTCTTCTTCACTTTTTTTTAGCATCTTCTGCACGCAGTTCCGATGTCTATGTATCCTAGTATTGATCTCACCATACATAATCTTAGCAATCTTGCTTTTTCTGTTTGTTGGGTATCTAGGGATTGCCCTAATCTTTTTTTTTTTTTTTTTTTTTGCCATAACACTGCCTGCAAGGCACAGGTTAAGTGATTTCTTCGTGATCTAACACATCCATGAAAGTAGCTGCCATTCAGGTTATGGTCCCTGGTTTCAGACATGCACTAGCTTTCTCTGTTCTTAGAGGAGTATGACCTTGCATTTGCATTACAATTTGCCTTCATTGTGTGTTATTTGTGTATGAAGCTGGGAACTTAGGGAAATACCGGGCCTGATTGGAGATAAGCCTCTTATATAGGGTATCTGAGTCTTGTAGCACTCCCTTAGACCTGATTTTATTGTGTGTTCCTTTAGAGTAAGGAAACAGTCCTAAACTGTGTCTTCTTTAACTCCTTTCATTTCATAATTATTTAAAAATTAGTTGTCCACATGTAGTGGCTCAGAATCATGAAGGTTCAAAGATACCTCTAAGTTTATCAAGTCCAACCATCAACTGTGCTTACTCACATTTAACATCATGCTTTGCAGTTAAGTCAAGCTGTACTTTCCTCTTATGTAGGGAAAAAAATAGGATTTTTAAGTTTTTTTTATTTTAGACTAGAGGAAATCTTGGGAACTCCCCTGTTCCCAGCTTGCCCTCTTTGCAATCTGTTTCTGTCTTTCTGTTAAGTTAGATTTATTTAGTTGACTGAAAAAACAGGTTTATCTGGAGACCATGAAGGGATGAAAAGTGCAGTGCTTGACATGCAGGTCCCATTTTGCCTGGTAGCTTGCAGTTGTCAGTCTCCTGACAGGAATTAAAATGCCTGTTTGGCATTTTATGCCTTCTGTTCATATCTGATACGTAAGCTATGTTTTGGGATACTGGCTTAGGAAGTAAGTCCATGCTGTCCTGGTGCCTTGTACTACTAAGTCAGGGTTATGCTTTGTATTTAGAGAACCACTTTCTGGAGCCTTTCAAAACCTGCTCAGAGCTGCTTACAAGTCAAATAATTCTCTTCTAAAGTTCTGGTTTATTAAAATGGCTTTGGAAGGGTGATGCCATCTTGAATTAAAGCATTCATCTCTTCTGCAGGTCCTTAACCTCCTGGTTGATCTTGGCAGATCTTTCTGAAACCCATGACTGGCAGTTTGTAGCTAAACTCAAGCAGACTAAACCAGGCCTTCCAAAGCTCCTACTCTCATATGTCTAGTATGTCCCCCTGCCTCTATGTCATGGATGATCACAGGGGAAATGGTAGGTAAATAGGTGCCAGAGACTCTTAACTGTGCAATGTCCTCTCCAAATTTGGGAGGAGATGCAACTGGCTTTTCTTCCCTTCAGATGTGATCTGAAATGTCGGCATTTGTGTGCATGAAGTTGGAACTATTGATGTGTTTTGGACAACTGACAAGTCAGGATGATCACAGAGCTGTTCAACTTCCCTTACATGAGCACTTGCAGCCTACTTAAGGGGGAACAGAGTTGAGAGGCACTTTCTGCCCTTTTTTTTTTGCAGCCTCTCTAGTGTTGTAATAATGATTGGCTTTGGCAGCCATTAAATATTTCTGGTGTGGGGTCATTCCCCATAATATATTATGCTTCCAGAAGAAGGCCTACAGGGCTTCAGCCTAAAGGCTTGTTTCATACAAAAATGTATTCTGTATTCCTATCCAATATAAACTAGACCAGGGCTGCTCAGCTGCTGAAGTCTGTATGTGACTTGACTGGACTGTTCACGTAATCCTCTTTCCGAAAGGCTGCTTCAGTGCAGACTGTGGATTTGGAGATAGCAGCCTGTTACTGCCACTGTTTTCCCTGCAGCCCCTCTGTTGTCACTCTACATATTGGTCCTCAGGAAACACTATGCCTGTATACGAGTTGTCACCACTAGCATAATTCAGTTTGTGCAGGTCCCTTCCTTATCTATGTGTGAGTTGTTTATGGGGATAACTGAGGCTGTGCGAATTATCTAAGCAGTAATTGGCCATTCCTGGCAGTTGTCTTCCCATCCCAGAGGGTAGATAAGGATACAGACTGCATTGCATAATGTATGTTCAGAAAGTCGGATGCTTTGAGGGGACCATCCAGGGTTTGCACAGACTGTGTTGTGCTCATGTGGATTTGTGCTGTCAAGATGTACAGAGCCCCTGTGTGTGAATGCAGAGTGATGCTGTTGGGGTCTCACAAGATGTACAAACTGCTGGAGCAGGATGCATAGTGTCATGGTGTTTGGCAGTGCCACGCCATCACATCTCTGAGTGCGGAGTGGAGCTTTGCGAGGCTGGAGGTGTTGTCTGTGCTCTTCAGCCAGTCCAGTTTGTTAGGTGGCCATGAATAATACTTCTTGATGAAGTATTGGAAACTGGAAAATCAAGTCATAGTGGGAATACTGGGACTTCCTTATCTGTCCCCCTAGGATATCATATTGCTTACCCTAGTGAACCATTTTTTGGGTAGGAGAATTCAGAAACTCCACACACACTTCATTTGTTCTTTGTTTTTGCCCTTTAAGATGAAAGAGCAGTGTTGCAAAGCAAGAAATTGATCTTGTCGTTGGGAGCTGAGAAGGGCCAAAGACAGAAGCAGAGCAGGGGTCCATCATTCAGGGGACTTTCAGGGTAGGTGGCCCAGAGTGACACTAAGCAAGGCACAAGGTCTTACAGTCTGGTATGGCTTGGGACCTCAACAGCACTTTGGTCTTCCTCTTTTACTGTATCGTTTGTCAGTGTGTATGCAGAAGGCTGAGTGACATGCAGACAGAAAGGAGCATATACCATTCTCTGCAGCTGAAGGATATGTAGATTGCCCAGCTATAGCTCAACTCGGGCTCTAGAGGAGAGGACAGTGGGAGATAGTGACCTATTGACCATACATTATAAAATCCTGCAGTGTTTAATTGACTTCAAAGTAGAAGATGTGCTAAAATTGAGTTATGTTACTTTGAGTCTTTGAGTGTTAAGCATACAGCATACTGGAACTCAGAACTAAAAATGGAGTCGGGGTGTGGAAGATCAGACACAGTTTTGACTGAGGTGAGGTCCATCTACATACTATTCAGGCCTCTGAAAGCAGAAACCCGGCTGAAAAGAGTTGAATGGGTTGCTGCTTCAGGTAAAATTTTGTAGGCAGTCCATATATTTTTAAAAATAGTGGCCGTGTATTTTTCTGGGAAAATGAAGAGTTTGTTTCAGAGCCAAGTGTTTAAATTCATAGAAGCAGGGGAATCACACTATTGTACACATCATGAAAAGTGGGGGAACAATGTAGATGTGGACCTCTATTCCCAATAGCTTTTTTCTGTTCTGTGTTCCCTAGCACATGCTAAAAATATTTTCAATATCTTAACATCTGCATTGTTATGAAAAATGGCATGTCTTTGTTCTGTTTTCAGCTTTGTCACTCTTGCATTACATTTTGTTCCATGTGCTCTCTTCAGTTGGGATCTGAAGTCATTTTCTTTTGGCAGCTGTGGACCTAATTGCCCTAACTCCATAACTGCACTGTGAACCACTTGGAAGATGTTATTTCTTTTGTTCTGCCTTAAAAAACCCAAATCTCTATTTTGGGTAATATGGAGTTATTTGACTGTGAAAGTGTCCTCTGATTGATAGAGAGGGGCAGAAGGTGAAAATAAAGGGAGCTAAGCCCCTTTAAATGTAGAAAAATGGAGGCTGAAGAAAGACTGCGTATGTGACTGTGTTTTGCGTGCTGCTGTGTATTAGCATGTCTAATCTTAAATGCACCAATGTGTCCCATTTATTTCAATTGAAAGATGCGATGCATCGATAAGCTAGACCGTCTCATGCTTGTCCATACCCTTGGCAGACTCCTAAGCAGTGTGCAGCAGAGGAAGATGAGTGACCAAAGGCTGGCTGCAGTTCTGATTTGTGAGTCACAAAACAGGCAAAAATAAAAACAGGCAGCAAAACAGGCAAGAAATAAGGCCAGACTTGCTGTGAACACAAGAAAGAGAAACCTTAAGACAGACTGGTAATGAGGACAAGATGGCAGTAGGTGAAGGACAGCCAGAGGGAGGTCATTAGCTGTTGGATGCTGCTGCTTCCACTATACTGCCTGGAATACGTGATTCCTGGATTCCTCTTTCTCTCCTAGTCTGGGAAGAGGTGATACCTACAAACTGGTTTTGGTTTCTTTGACTCAGCAACAGAGCTGAGTGTTAATGCTCTGCTCTTTCAGGTGTGCAATTGTCAATATGTTGCCACAAAAAGGGATTTGACTGCCTGATTTTATTTTTTTTAATTTTTTTTTAACTTCTACTTTTAAAGTTGAAGAAACTTTGCATGTATGCAATGCACTTTAAAAGGCATGTTAAGGGAGCAAAACCAGGCTGCCAGAACTGGGAAATACTGAAATTGGGGTTGCATGTGTTATGTTAATTCTGCTTCCTTGGATGTAAGTGTTGGTGCAAAATCTTCTAATAAAAGGTAAGTATTGTTTTCCCAGAGGAAACATTCCTGTGATGGAACTATAGTGTTTATGGGATTAATTTGGGATATGTAGTAGATGAGATGATCACAGATGTTCCTGAGAAGCTTTGCTTGCACAAAGCTGTAGCAGACACTCCTCTGTCCTAGGGAACCTCCTCCCTGGAGTTCCTGTCGGGTTCCTCAATCTGCAACTCCCCTTTTCTAGGCTGTTGCCCAGTGTTGCCCACTCATGGCAACCACCACCTCTGGGGCTTACATATATTTAGTTCCTTCCCTTAAAAACCACCTAGAGGTAGGAGTCTTCCTTTTTTTTGTATTCCTTGCAGTGAGCCAGCAGTGTGGCACCAGTTCCTGCCTTCATGCAAGCTTGTGTACTTCAAAGGAGATGCTGGGCTATGTGAGCAGCCTTCATTTTTCACTTTGAAGTAGCCAGTGTCCTACTAATGGTGCATGTGCTGTGCTTTGGGAACATCTTCTCTCTGAATTTCTTCTTGTCACCAGAGTGGGAAAGTGTGAATGACATAGGGGATTGCACAAGGACAGAGGGGGGTCTCATGGCTAAGACATCAGAGGGTATGAGAGAGTGCTGAATTCTGGCACTGCTGCCTGTACCACAGAGTTCCTGCATGAAGCTGTCATTTTGTGGCCAACTGCTCAAACGGTGGGGCGTGCCTTGTTTTTTGGATTTCCAAATCAACTCCAGGAGCCACGTGGCCATTCAAAGCCAGTTTTGGATGATTTGCCGTAAGGAATTCAATAAAAGGCACAACCCCTATTAAGGAATAATAGGGAGTGAGACTTACCTATTGAATGGATTACGTGAGCCTGGAAAAATTGGACAGCCTGGGGTCTGGAATGGTCTAGTATTTGAATTTACAATTTCAGGTTGAACACAGCTTACTGGGATTTCCCACCCCTCAGTTTTTATATTCTGCAGAGAGCCACGCACTTAAATAGAAGTGATTGGGGAAAAAAAAAAGGCAATAGATGTGTCAGTTACTCTGTAGCTCTTTTCTATATTAAGTTAGTTTTAAATAGCCTTAAAGGCTTAGTTTAGTGGAGCACTTAGTAAGGCATCTAACTGCATATTTGAATTGAGGCCAGGGTTGATAAACTTGGATACTGTGTGATAATACATTGCAATAGGAACACTGAATCCACAATGGTTAATGTGTATGTCCCAAATAGGGCTGAATCTTCCTTCTGGTGAGATTTGGAGTTGCAAGTTTCAAAGCCAATTTACTTGTGGTTTTGGTTCACACATTTCCAGTAAGGATGGGATACAAAGATGTGGGGTTTTTTTAAGTAATGGATTTATAAGCAAAGGATATTCTCTAATTTCCCCAAATACCTGATCTATGTCACAGAGCTCGCTCTCGTTTTGATTCTTTTAGCACTTCCCCTCCCCCCCCAATGGTTGTTGGATCATTTGTTGTCCCTGTATGAAATCCAGTTACAGCAAATTTTCTGAAAGATTTGAGACTTCAGAAAACTGAAAAGGAAAAAAACATCCTTTAAGTAGACTAGTATTAAAACAATACTCATTCTTAATTTATGGGTAAGCATTTAAACTGTGTCTGAAAGGGCACTGTAATGAGGCCTTTGCAATTAAAAGTAAGAGACTATTTGCCAGCTTTAAAAAGCACAGAAACATTAGAGATAAGACTTTGATCAATTCCAAAAGATAGACCTCTGGGCAGTTATCCTTTTAAAAAGGGATAAATATTAAAGGTCTCTAAAACCTAAAATGAAAAAGTGAATCTTCCTGCAAGGAATAAAGAGTGTAATTAAGGGAGCTATCTATAGAAGACGAACAAGATGCACCTAAAATATTAACAAAACTTTTGAAGGCTTGCTAAGCTCATGTCAACCTGAACTGTCACAAACAGAAACAAAATTAAAAGATACATTGTTTTTACATGACTTTCTGGTGGAAAAGTATTGACTTGATTTTATTTTTTTTATTTTTTGGGTTATTTCTTGTGGCTTGGTGAATAGCGCCTTGGCCAGATGTTATTATTTTAAAAACTTGTAAATACTTTCATAAATGTATAGTAATTAATATATATTTACAAGTGGATTGAGTTATAAATTCAGAAACTGAAAATAATGTCAGTAGCTCCATTTCCTTTAAATCTCTCTGTGAATCAAATGAAGAGACAAAAAATGCCATACTTTTCTAAATGATGGTGACTTCTAGAAAATAGTGTCTTTAGGATATGAGAAAACAAAAAAATATGCATTCATAACAAAATAGCTTTTATAGCAAGGAAGAGTATATTTGACTACTTTAGAATAAAAGGTAAATGCATTTGTTTTTAATAGACAAAGAAGTCAATATATTCAGAAAATCCTTGATGGGATAGAATGGAGTTTCCCACAGTATCCTCAAAACTAAACAAAGCAAGTAATGTTTGGTTTTTCTGATATATTTGATCAACACATTAAAAATACATGATTTAGCATTTAATAAATTTCATAGAATTTAATAAGTCTATTATCTTCTTCATTTATGGAAAAAGAAAATGAAGTTATCTCCTTTTTTCGGTTGTAACTAATGATCCTCAGCTGAAGGAGTATGTGTGTGTGTGTGTGTGTGTGTGTGTGTATAATTATATAAATAAATATATAACTATAAAAAATGCTGTGTGCATGTATATATAAAAAATATGTACAGGAGTGTGTGTATACATATATATGAGATACCTATCCGACTTCCTCTGGTTGTTTCTATCATTGTGCCAGATACAAAATGCTTTTTTCTTCAGTGGTAATGTGTCTCTCAGTAGGTGATTTGTAAATGTAGTTGTCTTATGTATCAAATATCTCTTGTGGAACTACCCCTACAGAGAACATACTAAGGAAATATTGCTGGGTGATTCATACGAACAGATAAAGAGTAGGGATAACATTTTGACACAGAAGTCAATGGCAAAAGCCCCATTGACTAGTGGTATGAGAATGTGTGGTGAGAGGACACACAGTAATATACGATCATATTCAATCACTGTTGCTCCCAAACATACTTTGTGCAGCTTCACCATGATTCACTGACAGTACCCTACTGTTCAGCTTATGAAAAATATTTCAAATTAGTAGCAAATTTCCGATAAATCTTAAAGTATACTAGTGCTTTTGTTGTGATCATTTTGCATCAAGTTAAAATAAGATTTAAAAAGTGTTCAACAAATTGACACCTGTTAGTTTTACGTGTTTGCTTAGGATCTTGTTCTGTCATGTGCTTTTACTTTTTTTTTTTTTTAAAAAAAACAACCTAAACAACAAAACAACCAAACCTAAACCAACCAACCTGAAAAACCAAACAAACTCTTCAGTTATAGATTCTACAGCAAAGAAGAAATCAAGAGCAGCATTGATAGTCAACTTAGACTTGAGAAACCTAATAGCAGTGCATGATGAAGTGTAGTGAAATAATATAAGGAATCTGGGGCTGTTTGACTTGGATTTGATGTACTTCTGATGCACATCCTTCTGCAAATCACTACACATGTAAGTCACGCTAGTATGGCTGCTTACATGTGTACCATTAACAATTTATGCACATGACTAGTCATCAAATCCTTCAGTGCGTACTTCTAGTGGCTATGTGAGTGCTTAGATGTTAAAACTGAAGCATATGTCTCAGGCTTTGCAGAATTGGGGTGCTGTGTCTGTGAACCCAAAGTCCAACTGGTTGAGCATGGATGGTATAGCTGGTGTTCCTCTACATTACTTCAGTTAAAAATTTTTTGGGTGTGAAGAATGAACCTAAAGTTTTGTTGCAAGTTCAGAGAAGAGTAGTGAGATGTTACAAAGCTGCTTATTGCTTTTTATCTAAGGAGAGACTATTGCATTGCTCTGTAGAAAATAATAAAACTAGAAGATAGCATCTAGACTATCAACATCTAGTATTTGAGATACTAGAATACCATACACAGTATTGTTATGTGTTTAAATACTCAATTTATTCAAAACATGTGCATTAATCTTGTTTTGAAAATGTTTAAAGCTGTGTACTTGGTAGTTTATAGATACACAAATTTTGCTAAGAGTTGCCAAGAAGTTGACAGTTTGGACCAAGGACTGCTGTGGTTGCTATGTGCAAAAGCCTAGAACAAGTCAGCGGGAAATAATACCAGGGTGGGAAAGTATTGCTATGGTTACAGAGTATTTTCTTTAAAGGAGAGGTGGATAACGCAGCAAGAATTGTTGAAACTTAGGTAATATTGTATTATACAAAAAGCAAGAAGACTGAAAGATAATAACTGTCCTGTGCTCTTAATGGCATTTTGTTAGTTTCCAGCAAAGAGGGATTTAATTAAAGTAGGAATAATTTGTGAAGGCTTTGTTAGAAAAATATACTTAGCTTTTATTTTTTAAATTGGAATGCCAGTGCAATATCTTGCATATTTTGGCTCTGTCTCTTTGTTTTTTAAAACAAAAACACTCTTTTTTTTTTCTTTTTTTTTTTTTGTCAAGTGGATTAAGAGTTCCTTTCAAAAGAATAAAAGTGTAATTATATCCAAATAATTTATTTCATGTGAACTTTTAAGTCAGCTTTCCAGTACATTAAAAACTGTAAAATAACTGTGTTTTGCAAAAATACATGTAATACAAAATTGTTACAAAATACGGTAAATATAGTAGTAAATAATAAAAGCCTGCTTTACTTGGTGATGTAAATCTGAACTGTAAAATTCATCTAGAAAACATCCTTTTTCACCTTATAGACATCCTCTAAGATTTAGTTGTGAAAATCAGAAAGTAGAAGACCATTGTACAGTTTTCATTTTTGATATTTTGGAAGTTCCTCTCTTCTCCTCTGCCATATTTATCAAGATGTGTGAAGCATCCAGATGACGTGAGCTGAGCCTAGCTCACTCTGCCCCACCAGCCATTCAGAAATGCTCAGCTGGGAAAGGTGGGGCTGGGGACTGAGCAGTCCCATGGGAACTGGGGATAGGTCTGTGCTCTAGGATCAGGAAAATGGAAACTGTAAGAAGTGGCTTTTTCTATTTTGTTTTTTTTTGTTTGTCTGTTTGTTTTTATGGCTACTGTACCACGTTTATCCATCACTTTCTAATAGCCATGAACCTGAAAGCTGTATTTCTCGACTGCACTTTGAGGCCCATTGCAGCAGTTCACTGGGGTCTGGCTGATGGAATCAGAACATACAAGACAGCTCCTGAGCTGTGCAACTGTATGGAAGGTCTGCACCTGACCTTGGCTAATGGTGCCAGTTTCATTCCTTGACTGTGCTGGAGGGCATGGAGCAGAACTGATCATGGTACAGGATGGAAAGAGGCAGAGGTGACAGTATCTCTGCTCACAGAAGCCTGATCTCCTTTAGAGCACGACTTCACCACACCACATAAATTGTCTATGGCATGTCTCTGCCTTGGGCACATTTTGTTGAAGGTAAGAAAGGGGAGGATTTAAATTGTCAAGTGAAATATGTTCAGCTATTTGTGACTGTTTTCCGGAGTCTTACTGCTATTTTGCCTGTACCATGAGATAGGCATTTGAAGCTTGGGGATGAGGCACCCTCCTTTTACTTTGCTCTTGACAACTATACCTAAACATGGAAATAACCTACTGTACCTTGTAGTGCAGACCCTGGGTATTTCAACTGAGATCAAAGAACCTCTTTAAGATACTCTTATAGTTTTGCCAAATAAATCCTCACATTTATGCAGCGGACACATAAGATGGACTATAAAGTACAAATTGAGGAAAGAATACTCTTGACAGGGACCAAGTATACAGGAGTTGAAGTTCATCTGTGTAAGACCACTGAGACAAGGACCTTGAGCAGAGAAGTCCAGGACAAAGACCTGAGATTGAGAAGCAAGCGTATTGAGATCAACGAGGGAGAATAGGGAGTGGTCACTTGGGCAGGAAAATAGGAAATTTAAGTAAGAAATCTCAACTTCTTGCTGGAGGTGGGAACTGGCATTTGGAAACTTGACTTGAAACTGGGATGGAATTAGGAACTAGAGACAGCGGAAGGGCATAATAGTGATGAGGACCAGTGCTTGGAAGCCCAAGAGTGAATGAAGAACAACTCTTCTAAGGAAGAAACAAAAGGTGTAAAAGCAGAAGACATCAAGGCAGAAGAAATGGGTCAAAAGTTGTATGCAACTCAATTACACTGCTCTGCTGTGAAGAGCCAAAGATTTTTAAGCATAGCCTGCCATCTCTTTTTATTTGTCAGATGTCGTTTGTTGCTGACCCACTGTCAAAATAGTGGCTTATGTGGAAGAGGGCATCTTACTGCTGTGGTTACTCACTTCGCTAGTACAAATGACAGAGGTCTGCAGTGTGGATCCAACCATTCCAGGCTGTGGTCAGACCATTTTCCTATGAAAGTATTTGTTCGACTTTTTTTTTCCCTAGGGCTTTAAAAATATACTGAATAGTACATTGAGTAATAAGATAATAAAATTGGGTGCTAAAAATTAACCAAAGTTGGAATTAGTGTTGGTAATGCTATCTTAGCTTACTGTAATACTGATTGTATAGTCATGACAGAGGATCTAATTGCACATTTATATAATACTTATTCCAAGGGACTTCTTCCTCCACTGACTACTTCAGGTGGATTTGCATGTGGATGCATCAAATTTGATAGCTACAGGCCCTGAAAGATGGGGGGTGAATGAGAGAAGTTTGCAAAGACAGAATACTTTAACGGATGGGTAACTGAGTGCTGCCCTGGGGCTCTCTTCATGCCTCCATCATAGAGGTCTGAGAAGCATCCTCTATTGAGTCCTTCACTGCTGTTGAAAAGCTGGTTTCAATACTCACTTATGTTGTTTTCAGAGCATCTGACTGCTTGATTGTTAGCAGCGCTGAACAGTCTTTTCCTTCAGTGAGGTCAATGGTAGCTGCATCTTGAAGGTTTCTGGCTCCTGGCTGAAAACAATTTAACTCAAAGATGATTGCCCCCTAGCCAAAAGCCATCAGAGTGTCTTGCTGTGGGGGTGGCTGAGGTGGTTCTGAAGCTGCTGCTGAGCCATTGCAGTTTACAGCTCAGCCTGTAGGTCACCTGGCACTGTTTCTCATTTTCTTTGCTATAGCTTAAATTGGATGACCACAGTCAGTAGTACTTTACTCTCTTTACACCTCAATTCCCCAGGTGTGAAATAAAGATAATTCCTGCACCTTTTTCAATAGGGAGATGCTGCTTATAAATATTATGGAAGTAATATTCATGGTGTGCATACAGTGGTGATAAGCTCATGAAGACATTTGCGTGTTCTCTCTCAGAACTGGAGATTATTAGTATACAGCAGGAAAATCTATGGCCATGTGGTGAATGGCAGAGTAAATAAAAAATACCATTTTTTTCATTGAACAAACTGCTAATGATCTTGTGCATTGAATGGGATGGACCTATACAAGAAAAATAACCCTAGGTTTTGAACAATAACTGAAGACTTATCATGGTGTATGCACACATAAAGGAAGATGGACTTCAGGTTGTGTAAGTGTCCTTCAGTCTGGCCCCATCTGCTTTTTGAGTGCTCATCTTCATGCTGTTTAAGATAGCTTTTTGTCCATCGTACATTTTTAGAAGTACTAGTATTTTACAGACCTGTATGCCTTTTACCTTGTTAATGTTTCCATAGAAACATTAAGTAACTGTAAATACTAATTCAGTGATAAAACTTAGCTGATATAACTTATTAAAAGGAGTTCTTAAAACTTGGTGACTGGGCCAGTCCACATATATTTCTCTATCTGACTAACAACCTGAAAGACAGATCTAGAAAGTAATTGAGAGAATCTCTGTAAAAAATAATGTGTTTCAATCTATTTGTTAGGTGCAATGGAGGACTAGAATAAGCAAATGTTACATTTGATAGGACTGAAAACTCGTCTTCCTTCTCTCTGTCCTGTTCTTCCCCTACACCCTTGTTTGAAAGTGAGCTTTCATTCTGCTTGCCACGGTCCCCTGCTTTCTTTTGTTTTCCTGTGATTCTCAAATTAAACAGGACTTGATTTAACTAGTGACATGCTATTGAAAAAGTTAGGCTTCTAACCGTGAAAACTGTGAACAGCTATTTGAATTTTAATTAATGCCTCACATTTGTAGAGGATAAGTTTTTGAAATAAGCCATTGAAACTTTTTAGGGGGAAAAATTAATTGCAGTTTCTCAAAGACCAGAGAACTTCAACTGTTTGTTTTGTTTTTTTTTTTTTAATCAAAACAGACTAACAACTTTTTTGATGTTATGTGATTTGCTTTAATTTTTTTACACAGCCCCAGTAAAAGCCAATGTAGTTTTTGTGCAGAACATCACTGCTTATTACTTATAGCACTGAATATCTACAAGGCAGCTTGGTCTAACAAGTCCAGAGACAAGGGTGCTTGATTGCTGATCATCAGTCTGTGTTTATGCTGTTAAGTTTTTGATGTCTTGAGTAATTCTGGTGAGATAATGCCGAACAAGAACAATGGATAGGAAGCCCCTGAAATCCTTCATCTTCTCTTCTACTGGGAATCACTGCAGGACTTTTCATTTTGAGTATAATCATGGCTTGAGATTTCATAAGAAGATACTAAGAAGATGCTGAAAAATACCAAGCAGATGTTCCTACAGAGAAATACAAGACAAATACGCTTCCTGTTTTTGTGTACATGAAACAAATGATCACTTGCATAGGAACAGTCCAGGTATGAGAGAGATTTTTGTCCTCTTGTTTGTGTGCTTATGTACAGCAGAATGAGATTGACAGACACGTCACATAATAGCCATTAAGCCCCAAAAGGAGGCTTTAAGGATTTCCACTCATGCTGCAATCACAAAACTAGTATTGTATATAAAGCAGAAGATCACAGCACCAAGAGCCTGAAACTACAGCATGCCATGATAACACTAGAGAAGAAATGAGAGTAATCATTGGTACTGTGTCCCTTGATTAGGCTTTCTGAGGAAGCAGAATACAGGCCAATGTACTTGCACTGCTCCTACTCCCTGAGGAGTCAATTCAGAGCTCCAACATCCCTGTGTCTCTCTGAGTCAAGTCTCAAGTTCATCTTTTCCTTAGACATGTTGGTCTGGAGCTGCTTTTCATTGGATTTGTATTATATTTTTGTATTCTTCATTTGTGTATTGATGGTAAAGAATAAGTATTTTAAGGTACTTTTCTCTCTCTTTAATGGAAAAGGTCATGTGTATGTAAATATTTCAGAGTACAAAACAGGAATTGAGAATATGGAGGACACTGGAAAAGATGCATGGAAAATCCAAGTACTGGTGATGTAATTATTTTTTGTGTGACAGATTCTATGAAATATCATTGGTGGTATGAGGCACAGGTGAAGGTCTCTGTTATGTTTTGCCTCATTTGCTTGTGCTGAAGAGTTCTCTGTAAACTTTGTGCTATAAGAAAAGACACTAGATCTCTTAGTTTGTTTCCCTTTTTTATGTAGTGGTAAGATGGCCTAGATTTGCCTCCGTTCATTGTTGAATTATAAGTAGTTTCTAGTTTATTGCTGAACGTAATTGCTTTGGGTTAGACAATGTATACACTTGTATGAATAAAGAGATTTTGTGGTATTTTATGAAAGGAAGGATTACTGCACTAAGGAGAAAAGGAGGAAATTTGTTGCAAATTGGAACACAAAGCTTGAGTCAACTAAATCTTCTTCCCTATTGCTCTCAACTTCTGTCTTCCCTGGAATGTTTTGTTGTTGATTAACAGCACAGAGGACTGAGTGTCACTTTACATGTGCATCTCGCCCAACTTATTTCACTATGTGCACGAACAAGAGTCATGTTGTCATTTGGGTGCTTAGGGTGGGTTTTGGTTGTTTTACACGTCTTTGTCTAGTGCTCTTTGAGGTGTTGCAGCATGTCTCAAGCCTTTACATGGGGTATACAGATCTGGTGCAGATCTTGAGCCCTTTGGAGTTTGGAGGACTGCAGGAGGCCAGGGGAGACATGGCACCAGAGACCTGGACTGGAGGAACTGGATTGCACCCATAAAATCTGAAGAGAGTTTCTTGTTACTGTTTTTGCATCGGTGAAGCAGTTTGCCAAATGGGCTAGCTGGTTACAAAACAGTAGACTGTCTGATAACGAGACCCAAAAGAAAACATTTTCTACTCTCCTTAGTTTCTTACGACAGTTTGACACTTCAGAGACTGCAATGGGATGCTACTAGTCAAACTCAAAGAGAGTGCTTTTGCTGGTTCTGTTGTGTTTAAAATCACCATGAGAACATCCTACAAACAAATACCTGAACAACTTATTTTAGATATGTAAATGTTTTGCTTTTTTTTTTTCCCTTTAAGTTCTCTAGTCTAAGCCCACATTCCCAAAATGCTGAAAAACTGTGGAAATAAGAGGCAGAAAATGTCAAGATATCAGAAATGAACTGTCACAAAAATCTTCCTTCTTCTGCTCCAGGGAATAACTCTGGTATTTGAGAGAGAGAAAGAGACTAGTGAGCCTGAGGGATTCCTTGTCAAGGAGGGAAGGAAAGTAAAACATCTTTCATAAAGTCCTGCTTGTAGTTGAAAGTGAGAAATAATGGTGTTAATGAAAGCAATGTGCATTTTAGGCAAAGTATGCAACTTGTCATGACTTCTTGAAAGACCTTACATGGGCAAGTGCCAAGTCCTACACCTGAGAAGGAACAATCCCATGCACCAGTACAGGCTGAGGGCCGCCCAAGTGGAAAGCAGCTTAGCAGAAGAGGCCCAGCATACCTGGTAGACACCAAGTTGAGCCAGCAATGTGCCCTTGCCTTGAAAAATGTTAATGGTATCCTAGGCTTCATTAGGAGTACTGCCAGCAGGTCAAAGAAAGTGATTCTTCCCCTCTATTCAGCCTTGTGGTGAGGCCACATGTGGAGTGTTTGATCCAATTCTAGGCTCCCCAGTACAAGAGAGACATGGAGCTACTGGTGAAAGTTGAGTGAAAGGCCACTAAGATGGTGAAGGGAATGGAGCATCTCTCTTGTGAGCAAAGGTTGAGAGAGCTGGGACTGTTCAGCCTGGAAAAGAGAAGGCTTAGGAGGAACTCATCAATACATTCAAATACCTGAAGGAAGGGTGCAAAGAGGACAGAGCCAGGCTCTTTTCAGGGTTGTCTATTGACAGGAGAAGAGGCACTTGGCACAAACTCAAACACAGGAGGCTCCATCTGAGCATCAGGAATAACTTTTTCACTGTCAGGGTGACTAAGCACTGACACAGGTTACCCAAAGAGATTGTGGAGTCTCCATCTGTGAAGGGGTTCGAAAGCTGCCTAGATCTGATTCTGGGCTGTGCACTCTACGTGGCCCTATTTGAACAGGGTGGTTGGACTACATGACCTCCAGGGGTCCCATTCAACCTCACCTGTTCTGTGATCTTATAGTTGTGGCAAGACATCTTCTCTACTTTATTTCTTTAACAATAAAGAAGGCAGGAATTGCCAGTTTGCTGCACTTCAACTTCACTACTGTTGTGTCTGCCTATGTTTATTTAGCCCTTAAAATGCCTTCTCAAAGTTAAATTTGTAGAATTATTTTATATTAATGTCTAAAAGTGATTATTTCTGTTAAAAACCATACTTAATTGTCCTACTGTTCCTCTGTAGTACTGAAAGGTATGTGAATAGTTCCTGTATTTGTGCTGCATTGCACAGTCTACATGACAGATGCTGATACAGGTAATCAACAGCCAGCATGGCAGAACATAACTGCTCTGTAGAATGTAAGTCTATTCAATTTATAGACTCTCAGAAAACAGCTATTATTTGAGGCAAAGCAAATATCAAAAATCTCTAAACATATCTAAGCTCCTAGATACAAATTTGTGTATGTTGTCTGACCAGATTTTTGACATACTGTGACCAGATGGATTATTCTTGGACAGCTGGACAGTTCTTCTACCTCTGATTTCTTTAAATTTTTCTTCCATGCTCGATTGTTACCTTACCATTACTTTGATGTGTATTTATGTATAATTCCATTCATTCTTGCCTAGGGCCATGTAGCTTTGAGACAGTCATGCATACTGAGCAATGTACCAATCTGGTCATTATTACTGTACCAAAGTCTCCTTTGGTACAGTGCTACTCCCAGCTCTCTTCCCATCGAGCTTTCTTTGCTTGTTAGAGTAGCAAAATGCTGATTAAGTTTCCTGCACTTGGAAATTTTGTCCTACTCATGGACATTAAGACTTTTTGCTCCCTTTATATTTTGACCTACCTCCAGTGAGAAGTAGTGGTAATCTTTCTCTTCTGACAGTGTTTTCTCTGAAATAATTTATTTGATACTATTTGTTCTCCAGAACACCCGTGTTTAGGTAGTGACTCAGTGGAGGTTGCTAGTTTGGTGGATACACTCATGCTAGTTCATTGACAGAGAATTTTTCCTGTATGCTGTTTCAAGACACTTATTTTGAAGAAGATAAACTTTGAAATGCCTGTAACATTTCTTCTTCCTTTTGCTGCTTTTCTGGGTGCAATTTTTTTTAAAAAGTGAACTCTTATGCCGTCTTTGGAAGGGTTTTCATAAGTATTTTGTGTTTTTCCTCCTCTTTGTTCCCACTACAAGTTATCAAACCATTAATGGTCATTTGTGCTGAAATAGACTATTAGTTATAGTAAACGTGCTTGCTGTGAGCTGGGCTATATTAATTATATCTAACAGCCAAGTGTGGGGTTTTTTATATTTGTTTTATAGTTCAGTTCTCCTCACAGTTCCTTGGGGACTGCAAACTGAAAATATGTTTAACTGCACAGATTGTTCTAGTTGCTAAAGAACATTTCCTTATTCCTGTAAGGACTTGCTGTGGGAGCAGCTCTGAGATGACTGAAGGGCAAATTTTTGGCAAAACAAGTGTCTTCCACCTAATACTAGAGCAGAAAAGCATCTTTCTCAGATGGATGTTACTGGAATCAAAATATATCTTTATGAAAATTAGAAGTTTGAAAGTCAAATTCAGAACAGTGGCTACCAAGACTCTGCAAACAAGCTGACGGGTTTTAGAAATAAGAAGTCCAGGTGCATCAGTAAGCTGACCAGTGACGGAGTCTGGTCTTGCAAAAGTACACCTAATGTTATCATTCCATCCATGATGTTCTACTTTGGCGACATTTTTTTTTGTATCTCAACATTAATGGGCTTGCTACTACATAAACAGTGAACTTGTTGCAGTGAGAGCCTTGGTGTAAGAATTGCATTTGAGGTCATCCCAATAGTGCAAGACAGTAGGACACCTAAAAGGGACCCACATATTTAAAGATGTATTTAGAATGGCTTTTCCTTAGCTTTGTAGAATGCTGTCCCTTTGGCAAAATTACTGAGAGATACAATTTCTTGAATTTTGCTGTTTTAAGAACTAGATGTTGCTTCAAATGAAATCTGAATACTTTACTGATGTTAATGTACCAAATTTTAATGTCTTGAAAAGTTTGAAAATGTATGTTATAAATAAATCTCTTTCCAGGCACAGTATGTGCTTTTCCTGCAGCAGAGAAACATGAACAGATGTACTTTGCTATTCTAACCTGAATTCCTTTAAAAATGTTATTCAAAACCTAACTTTGTAAATTATTCAGATGTAAAGTTGGGCTAATGGATCACATTGTTTCCCTATCTTTGCAGAAAATACCTGTGCACCATAGGTTCGGTTATTAGGCTAAAACTTGCAGGACTATTGAACCTTGTGATACTTGTTAGTATAAAGCAAAGAAGTCAGTCTTTTTGTTGAATACAGTACTGGTAACCAGGGGATGAAGTTCTGTTCTTGCCTCAGTGTCCAAGCCTTTCTGTATGACCTGAAGAAAATAATTTAGTCTTCTTGATGACTTATGTTCTGCATCTATAAAGAGGAGAAAAGTTCTGCAAGTACTCCCTAATGAGGCCTTTTAATCCCTGAGCCTTGTCAGGATGCTTTGGGATCCTGAAAAGGAAGGTAGCAGATAAAGGCAAAGGACAGATTGCTATGTTCTTCCTTTTCAAGACTCAAAAGTGCAATTTGGAAAAGCCTCTTGAAGTCTGAAGTCCTATTTCCTTAATATATCCGTCATCAGACATAAGCATGTTTTTTTTTTTTCTTTCCTCTCTCTGGCTCACTTTTCAGCTTTCATTTCTTACTGCTTAGGAAAATCTCCTAAAAGTGGTCCATGTTTTTCTGCTAATCACGACTCTATGCCATTTTAGAAAAATGAAGACTAATTAAGCAGTTAGAGGAACTGAGCAGTAAAAAGGGAAGCTTTTGGACAATTCATGAAATAGTCGGTGCCTTTTAATGGTAGGGTACTTCCCCCGCTCATGAATTATTCATTTTAATGCTTTTGTTATAATGGCGACAGTGTTCAGTCTCCGAGGCAGTTCTGGACAGCCTCCTCTGCTGAAATACCGCACAGCAGCAGCTACCATTTGTTTTATAAACTAATGCATCACAGTCAATAACATAGTAAGTAAAAGTATTTCCATGGTTAAGAAAATGAGAAAAGGGGAAGAATAACAATATTATAACTAAGAGGGTCTGTTTTGCTGAAGGGTTCAGTTTGTTTACTTTTCTGGGAACTGTTTAGGGAAATAATTTAAAATAAATATTTTTACAGACTATTGTGTTTAGTATTAGATGCAAATTATATCTATAATGAAAAGAGACATTAGTGTTTCTGTTCTGTATAGCATTGTGCAATAAAGGCAATTTAAAAACACTCATTGTACATAAACACATCAAGTTTTTTTTTAAACTAATGTTTAAAGGTCGCTTTGAATCAGTTTTTTAAGATGAAACATAACATAACCACATAACCCACACAGAAAATGTATCTGAGTCATGTGCGTACAGAAATAAAAGTTGCTTTGTGGTATCTAGTATCAGTCTTTCACTAAAGCATGGACTTTCCTGAAGATAAATTCCAGTGCAGACGGTTAAGGGTTCTCCCCCCTCCTCTCCCCCGCCTCCCTACACTTTTCTGATGCTGACTTAAGCCCCTGAGCCGAGCAGGGTGCATTAGGGACGGTCCCTGTGCAGAGCGGGGAATTCAGGGCTGGGGACTCCGTGGTACTGGTCTCAGTGGACAGACGCATGTGCTCCAGTACAACATGCTTGCTCTCTCTGATGGGATTTTAGAAGGGGTGTTTTCTCCTAAGCCATATACGTCCTCCTAAAATGCCTTCAAGCAATAGATAAGTATGTGTGGGGGACGGAAGCAGTGAGCAGATAGATGAGCGATTAGGTCATTTGGATTAGGACAGAGGGTTTTTTACGCTGGACTCTTCTTCTCAAGCTCTGCTGATCAGATTCTCCACATACACGGAGGCTTGAAACTGCGTAAGTAGAGGAAAGAAAACTCCATAGAAGGATATAGTTGCAGAAATATAAGGAGCATTGAAGAAGAGAAAAGTTTGAATTGAAAGTATATGTGGTTTCGGGGAATCTGAATCATGCAGTATTACTTTCACTTTTTCTAGGCTTGTATTTCCTACTAACAAACCATCGGGGAGATAGAAGTTCTGATTTAGATAATGTCTTGCAGTCTTTGGAATAACACATTCTGCTGGAGGGGGAGTCCTTTCGGCAAAGGTCACGCTCTGTGAGTGGAGAGCTTTCCCCACTGCCCACATTCATGTTGTTTCTGCCTGGAATGCCAACTTTGGGCCTTTTCGTGCAATTTTTTTCTTATATTTAGGTGGCAACCTCATGTAAAATGGAAGCATCGATAGGAACCCCTCCTTTCCTTTTTCCTGTAGCTCTGCTCAGACCATTCTCTGTTAGCATGGTAGTGGTACAAAGTGTGTGGTCTTTCAGCTCTGACTAATGCATTTTGTGCTGTGTGACTGAAAATGCCTCGTAGTCTGCCAGGGCTGACTGAGGGTTGTGGAATGTGGTGCCTTTTCTCTGTTTCTCTCTTGATTTTTTTTTCTTTTTTTTCTTCTCTTTTTTTTCAGTAGATGTGTGTAGGCAGCTTGTTGAGAAACCTCAAGATGCAGGGGAAATGCTTGTACATTGTGGAATGCGGCTTCCCCTGGGAGACCCCAGCCGGGTGGGCAGTGAATGAGCAAAGTGGAAGAATGGGAAAGGGAGGAGGTCAGAGGCAGGGACAGATAGGAAAGAGGGAGAGAGGGGGAAGGAAGGAGGTGGAAGCGGAGGGGCCCGTTTCCCTTTTTCTGAAGCAATGACAGCTGGTTCTGTCCTGCCTCACATTACAAAGTGCTGTGGAGAGGAGTATTTGAGCTGGAAGCCAGTGAGCAAGGATGGTCAGCTGATTTTATTTTATTTTTTTTTTTTTTCCAGGCTTTAGTCAGGTGATTGCTGATGACTATTCAGCCCACCACCAAGGGACTTCAGCACACAGGTAAGAGAGAAGCCATGTACTCTTACATGCAACTGGGGGGTTCAGGGCAGTGGGGAGGTAAACAGTCCTAACAATGTTTGAATGGTTTAAAAAATTACTTCTGACTTGCTTGGGTGTGTAACACTGTGATTGTCTCTTACAATGCTGCTACTTTTGCTATTCAGTCTTGTTCTTACTTTTTTTTTAAAAATAATCTGTCTTTAATTAGAAGCTTTATTGGAAAAAAAAAGACCAATTGTATATCGCTAAATATAGGTCTGGGTATTGCATGAATATTGCATTCTGTTACTTTTTGAATAAAATAACTTTCCATAAAGCAAGTGTGTCAAACTCATATTTAGAGGGGAATTCCCAAATACCTAAACTATGAGTCATAAAAAGTTAAAGGACCAGTACAACAGATTAGGATAAAAACTCTGTTCGGTCTTGGGTAACTGCCTTTGTATGCGTTGATAGTTAAATATGTCTCTGCTGACCAAGACCCAAAACTTACATAGTGGAGGCTGAACAGATGAGTGGGGAGGAGGATTGTTCGAGCGCTCTCGGTTTCATGCATCTTCTCTTTCATTGTTTGTGTCTCAGAACCTGGTGGAAGAGTCTTCTCACGTGCTGAGGGTGCTTCAAAGGGCTACGACTCCCTAATTCCTTTTGTGCAGTGTCTTAGAAAGCAAAACAAAAACAGTAATAAGTACACTTACTGTAAGTGACAAAATTACAAAATAAAAATACCTAGTGAGTGTGACAGATGTTTTTCAGATGGTTGTATGCCTGACTATTGTGCCACACTCCCTTCTCTTTAAACATAACTATGTAATGTGTTCTTCCTTTCCATTTCTTCTCTTTACTAAAAGATCTCAGATACTCTCTGAAATTTTGAGTGTCTCGTACTGAAAGATGTGCTCAAGAGTTTTTCAGATGAAAAACACAGGCAAGTGTTCCCAGCTCCCACCTGTAGCTTTGAAAAACCCCGCATGGTCTAGGGTTAAAGAAGAATTTATTTTGAAAAGCTGTCATACAAATTCCAGTATTTTACTGGTAACCTTATTTCTGTCTACTATTTTGTGGTATTTAGTGAAAAACTATTTGAGACATAGTTCTTCCTATCAGTATATGCGGTGTCTCATAAGATGTTCATGCTGTACACAAGAGAGATAAAGACGCGTGACCTTCCAATTACTTTTCATTTCATGATAGTCCCCTTTTGACATTGTTAAAAACATTTTGATTTGTGATAAGCTGGCTCTGGGATGTTGATATTGTCTTCTAACAACAGCTGAGTTTTAATCTGGGGGAAGGAGACCCTGGAGCGGAGTAGTGGCGTAGGTGGGGGACTGATTCTGTTGACTTCAGTGAACCTTTATCACATGCAAGCCTGAGAAAACACCCAGCTTTAAGTGACAAATTGGGAGGATAATTGCAAGAAGCATAGGAAGCATCAAAGAGGTTGATAGTGGTTAACAGTGTATTAACAGAAAGGAATAAGAGCTGTGAAGTTGGCTTTTGTACTAGATCATGGCTCAGAGAGCTTCTTAGGTTTCAAATAGTCTTTGGCAGTAGTTCTCTACTGCAGGATTTTGAGATGTATTTTTCCCTTTCCATGGGATGGGAGGAGGAGAGGTTTCATGAGGTGAGGAAAGATTAGTGAAGTGAAACAATGTCAGGCAATAGTAACTCTGGTTAGCAGAGATTGCTCTGAAGAGACTGGTCTGCGTGCCACGAGGGCCAACAGTGAAGCATATGCTCTTCGGTGTACTCCTCTCTCTGAGAACTGGTAATTGCAGAGGCTTGGGTCTCTGAAGAAATTAGATATCAAGTCTGCAAGTACCTCAGGTTCCCGCAAGCTGTTCCACATTGGCTTCATCTTAAGCAATGATCTTTTATGAATGGATTCAAATCTTCTTAGGTTTCACGCAGTTGTCCTTAGGGGAATTCCTGGTGGGTGGGCTTGTCCTGGGCTGTTGGTGCACCCGCGTAGAGAAGAGAGTGCACAGTCTTACATGTGCATGCTAGTGTGGCGTGAGAGTGGATTGGACCTGTGAAACTGGAATAGGTAAATATAAAACTATTTCAGAGAGCACTGATTTCTTTTCCTGATTTTCATCTAGTGAGGGTTTTTTTGGTTGTTGGTGGGTATTGTTTTCTGGTTTTGTTTTGTTTTTTTTTTTTTTTTTAAATCTATGAGTTTTCTTTAATTATCGACTGTCATGAGTACTAGCATCTTTGAACTCCTAGCAAGGTAGCCTCTCTAATTCAAATATGTCTCAAAGTTAGGAAATATTTTAATTTCGGGTTTATAGCTGCCTTTTCATTTGTGTTTTTAATATGTTTGCATCTGAAGAGAGGGGATTGTTTGAAATATTTCAAGTGCTGTTCCTAGATTTCCACTTATTGGTGTAAGAATATCTCTTTCAAATAACTTCTGACTTGTGATCACTTTAGGTCATGTTTATTTAACCCTGGCATTGCCTAATGATCATGATTGCCTTGAAGCTAAGTAGGAAAAAAATAAATAACTTGCCTGCAAATGAGGAATGGATTATGTGTATATGGCATTATAAAGGATAACATCTGCAGTATTTAGTTTTCCTTAGCGTAGTGGAAGAAGAATTAAGAGTTCAGCAGCTGTATCGAGTAAACTTGCAAGAAGACGAGCTACTTATACCTTTAAATACAGAGACACTTTCATAAATAAAATCAGTTTGAGGTTCTCAAGAAAAATCTCAAGAAACAATGACTGAATCACATTTTTTTAATGAAATATTTGTTATAATGAAGTGCTTTACTATACTCACTATACTATTTCTCACAGTCTGTTTTTATTAACTTTGGATACTGAAGACCACAGATTTTTTTGTTGTTGTTTTTTATTACTAGATAAAGAGCAGACCCTGCTGTTACTCACTTTAGTGAGATCTCAATGCATGTATTTCAGGGATTAATTTGACACCAAACCAGCCGTTATTTAAGTGTTCTATCCCACTTCTATTAGGGTCAGGCAGTGGTTTGATTGTTTAAAACCAGAACTCTTCTTTCCCCTCTTTTCTACTTCTGAGCAGACTTACAAGTGCAGACATCAGAAATCTGGAATAGGATTTTCCACTTCCGAGGCACTAGGAAGCTTAGACTTGTTTTTGGTCTTATTCACATGAATCTCTTAGGACTTCAGTTGCATACTAAAACTCAAATAACCTCGTGAAATTTTACTATCGCCGGGCGAATTCCGCCTTGTGTCTTTAAGATCCTCTTAGACGCATTATTTGATAGTTTATTGCGCTGGTTTAATTTTAAAATAGTCCGAATGCTTGCTGCTTTAAAGCGGTTGTTCTTGCTGCCCCTGGGCTCGCCGCGGAGCGGGGAGGTGGGGCGCCCCCCGGCGGAAGGGCGGCGGTACTGCGCCCCCCAGCGGGCTGCTAGCTTTGCAACCAGAGAGACGTGGGCTGGGCTTCGTTCTTTTTTTTACCCCTTTTCCCCGAAAATAAGAAAAAAAAGACCCTATTGGAGACAGCTCTAGCAAGTTCAGTATTCCTCTAGTTTCTCCCTTTCCCCTGATATTGTACTCGTTTCCTGTATTAGTGCATATTACATGATATAATACACAGCAAGCAGTGATTAATTGTGTGCAAAGTCATACTAAAAAAAAAAAAAATCCACCTCGATGAAAACGGACATTATTCCAAAACAATGAGGGAAGACTCTTAAGAAGGTTCTGTATTTACTGAAATGTGATATGACTGTTAGCAACCCAAATTTAGTCTTGACGCAAAAGTATACCAGCAGAAGCATTTTTCATATGGCTGGATAACTGGGAAATGCTGTTTGTAAACTTCCCAGAATCTGTTGGACTGTAGCAAAGTGTTAGAAATCCTGAATCGAGTGTTTCGTATTAGTGTTTAACATCAATATACATGAGCGATTTCCCAAACCAATTTTGCTTTCCTTTTTAGCAGCTGAGAAGAAAAAAAAGTAAAATTCAGTTACAACTATATGCATTGATAGAAGTAAGAAGCTTCTAAAATAGTCATGAGCTCTGACACTTAATCACTCTTTTTGATGAATGATTATTCAGAAGTGAAAGTCCTGCACAACATGCTTATATTTCAATTGAAAGCTGTCATTGCAGCACATGCTCCAAGCTTCAGTTACATGCCCTGAACACCCAGTCAGTCCACTATGGGGAAGGAATAAGCAAGAAACTATATTTGATAATAAAATGCCTCCGTACTTTTGGAGCATCCTCAGAATGAAGTGGATACCCTATAAAATGCAGGAGCTAGAATGCAGGGAACTGCCTGCATGGGACTTGTCACTGGCAGCTTGCCACTTTTCCCGCCCTGCCACCACATGTACCACTTTGACCAGCGATAGCAGATTGCGCGCTGCGGAAGCTGGTGAGAAGGATTTTTCTGAGCCTGAACACAGAAGGTGCCATAACAAGCATCATAAGTGTCCCATATTATAAAATTGCTAAAGATGAGGATGTACAAAAAGACTTAGGAAGTGGTGCTAATGATGTGCAAAATTCTTCAGCAAAATCAGGGCTCAGTAATTGCTCATGGAAAGCAAATTAAGACTGAAATGAAGAAAAAAATGCTGCAATTTCAGTGAAGCAAACTGGATATTGACAAGTTATGGTTTTTTGTTTGGTTTGGGTTTTTTTTCTGTTCATTCAGATAAAATAGCTAGCTTTATGGCGAATCACCTTTTCTGAGGAATTTATTTGTGTGCACACATTTTTAAAAATAGTGTTACGATTTGTCATTTATAAGAGGAGAATATGGGTAAGCCCCAGAATGGTGACCTGGGACTGAGGTTGGCAATCATTTACGTCTTCACAGGAGGAATATGAGAATCCCCATTAGGTGTGCTTTCCCACGGGCTGTATTCCAAGCTCTTTAGTATTACTGTATATTCTGAAGCTCATGCTTAGTTTGTTATTCAATCAAAATTCATACCAACAGAAGCAACATATTATGACAAGTTAATATAGCTTGCACTGTGCAGTGCTGCTGCTCAAGATGTTGTTTTCCTAAGGATTTTTTTTTCCTTAAAAATAGAGGCCTGTTTTTATTGCGCATCATCTCTTCTGTCACAGGAATAGAAGCTTAAGACCCACTTTTCCAAATGTTTTCTCCTCATTTATGTAATTATGAACTATCTGAGTGTGCACCTCTACATTTCATCTGTAGTACAAATTCAGTGCTCGTTTCCAAATAAGACTGCCCACTGCTTAGGAGCTACTGGGTAGGAATTGCTGCTCTTTGGAGCGGGTTATACAGTCTTGTTCTGTCAAAATCTACAGGAAGTTAGCTCGTGAGAAAAGGCCAGATCTGAAGTGTAATAAATCTTGCAAATAGGCAATTATGGTATTAATTGTATTTTAATCCATGCATGCTCAAACCATACAGTTGATTCTGAGCAATCTCTACGTGAGATCTCTTATTGACCACTTCATATGAAAAAATACACGATTATGTATTTTTCCAAATAATATTGAACAAATTCAATGACTTGCTAAATTTAAAGGGTCTCCTATAGTACAAATTCTTTCCTGAGTGCTGTGGTGAGCACTCTGAAGATGTCATTGAAAAGACCTTTCCCATAGCCCATCCTGTGCACCTTCTCACTGAATTCCTCTTCCTTTGGAGAAAAGCGAGCCACAGAGTTAAAGCGTTTTTACTGAACGTTTTGCATTGTGGGTGAAAACTGTTGTCGGATACAGGACGTACATTACATACTGAAGCTGAATATTCGCCTTAGTTGGACAAAAAGCTCTTTTCAGAACTTCTCATCTGTCTCTGAAAAATGCTTTGTAGATACTGATGTAAAGGTTTCCTGAGAATACGGGGGTGGGGGAGTGTAGGGGCGGAATTCCCCCCCAAAAAAGCTATCCTGCTGGAAAAAGAGTTTTGCCCAGCAAGTCAACATGGGAATTTACTGGTTGGGGGTGGCGGCAGTTGTGCGTTTCGGGGTTTGATCAGTCCTGTGAGAGGATTTACCTAAACGCACGGAGAGGGGAACTTCCACGCTGCCCCCGCCAGCC
>NW_010203502.1:0-1185 GCF_000695765.1 Mesitornis unicolor
TAGTGCCCAGCCCAGCCCTAAACCACGACACTATTACATGCTTCTGGGATTGGAGAGCTCCTTGTAGACCTAGATTTGTTAATCAAGTTGTAGTTCTATAAGTGGTCATTGGCTGGTGGGACTCTGTACTGGCAGTTACTTTTACAACTATGCATATAACTATTTGAAGTATCATCTTATAGATACTATTCTATAGTATTCTATAGTATCTTCATTTTAAAGAAAATGCTTGGGTAAGAAATTTCTTTATCAAGTATTAATCAGTCAAATATTTGTGTTACCACTTTAATCTGAAGAACTGTCTGACTTAGCTTTGGATGGGAGACACATTTCAGGACTCCCACAGCTGATAAGAAGTCCTGTGCTTGCACAAATGAGAAATGCAATTCCTTTAAGCCAGTGGAAGAACAATTGCTAGATTCTGATTAGTGACTTAGAAGAGGGCAATTTTCAAAATATCTTCAGTTACAGGCTTCCTTCTTCCTAGAAGGTTGTTTAATACATTATTTCTGCTAACTTACCTGGTAATCTTTTGGTAGATGATAAAAAGCTCATAATGTATTCCTAGACCACTGAATGTCTGTGCTTAGTAATGTAATTTCTTGTCAGAGAAAATGCAAGTAAAGAGGGTAAAAAGCTTGTTGCTTTTAACTAACACTGTTGGTTTTTTTCTTAATTTGTATGCAAAGGCAAAGCTAGCAAATTCAAGTCTAGACATAACTGTAATACTGTTATGTTCTGTAATATCTTCTGCATGAAGATCTTCAACTAGATAAGTCTTAATAAATACCGATTAAAGAATCCAGCAGTGTATTATGAGATGCAATACAAATGAAGACAGACAAAGGTGAAGAAGTTGAATGTGGCATAAATTGCTGGGGTGGTCTAAGCTGCTTTTGAAGCTGGGGATGGACTTCAGAATTATGCATTTGGTTGACAGAATGACTGCCACAACTGTTTGTGTGATGTGACATTGTCATCCTTTTTATACCTGAGCTTTCGTATTGCATGTGCAAGTACTATACAGTTCTGAAGGTTTGCCTGTCTATTGAGGTGTTCTGTATGGGTTTGTGATACTGGACTAAGGAAGAAGTTCTGCTTTCTCTCCCCTCTCCTATGTAGATGAGCATTTGAAATACACCAGTGTTTAGTGCAGGGATCACAGAATCACAGAACATTAGGAGT